>NC_142931.1:84819062-85069062 GCF_046866305.1 Octopus bimaculoides | reverse complement strand
AGTTAGGAAAAATACCAAATATTAATTTTGACAGTACTGAGGGGCATGTTCATTGAGTACGCAAACTATAAAACAAGCACGCAATCACAACTTCCACGCGCGCAAATAGATAGATAGATAGATAGATAGATAGATAGATAGATAGATAGATAGATAGATACATACATATTTTCAAGTGTTTTTATGATGTATACAAACAAATAGAGAAAGACAGATAGACAGTTAGATGCTTATGCTATATATAGAGTGGGAGGTTATATATGTAAACAGAGAAAACAAGAAAAAACAAATAGAGAGATGACTAAGCAATCTTCATGTGTGTGTGTGAGTGTATGTGCATTTGCGTATATGTGTTGGCGCACGTGTATTCACATGATTCGCGCAATTTGTATGTATATAAATAAACAAACATGCACTTACAGACAGAAAGAGGGAGGGAGAAAGGGGAGGAAGCGAAAGGTAAGAGGAGAGTTAACAGATGGCATGCAGTAGTGGGAGTATACCATATTACTTCTACTCTTAGTCGTTACCCTGAATATAATTACACCACGTAACAAACTGTTACTACCCAAGAAATTTCTCGGTGGTGTTGTTTCTACTTTTGACTGTTTACCAAATACGTTGTCCTAAATGCAGTGTTATGATATAAACGGTAGTCTGCTTGTGCCCCTTAGAGTTACCTCCCTTACAGGCTTCAGGCAAATCGTTGTTTTGAACTATTTGACCTTTTTGTTTTTTTCGGTTTAGGCTCCAATGAAATAAACACTAAATATATACTAAAGTCAAATCCAGCGGTTGTACTCATTCCTCTCGTTCTGCATACATACATACATACATACATACGCCGAACTATTGAGAAATTTGCAGTTATTCTATCCAGATTACAACTTCAGGTTTACACCTGTAATTATTGAGGCACTAGGATATAACACACTGACTAAATACCAATCTTGAGAAATTAGTCTTCTCAAAACCAGAAAGGAGAAAGCTGATTCGAAGACTTCAGATCCAATCCATCACTGGAACTGTAAAAATCTGTAAAACGTTCCAGAAGTTTATCATTTAAATATATATATGAGCATGTCTGGATATGCAACTATATGCATGAGAAGACATAAACAAAACAAAACATACATACATACATACATACATATATACATACAAAAATACCTTGTTGATGTTGACATTCCAATGAAGAGGCCTTGAATCTAGATTAGAAACCGGCTCTTTCTCTAATGGCAAGAAATCTTGAAATAAAACTGAACAATGACATACATACATACCCGTAGTTAAGGGGGTGCACTGGACGGCACTGCTCCCTCACTGTTCAATGGTGCACCTCAGATTTAGAAAATAGAATTTACAAAAATCTTCCCATAATACAAATTAGTGCCCACCCAGAATGCTCAGAAGCACCCTCAGGCATCAAAGTCTGACGACGGGCGTCCGTACATGCACACACACACACACACACACACACACACACACACACACACACACACATATATATATATATATGCATGCATACATACATACATATTTTCAAATAACTATAGGTATTTTAATTAAGTGGAACAGTAAACAGTATATTTATGAGTTCAATTTGTCTTTGTTGTGTTTGGCATTTGTGTGTGTGTGTGTGTGTTTGTGTGTGTGAGAGAGAGACAGAGACAGAGAGAGAGAACGAGACAGACAGAAGCAGAGACAGAGAGCGATAAAGTGTGTTTTCTAAGTATAAATATATTCTTTTATTCTTTTACTGGTTTCAGTCATTTGAGTGCGGCCATGTTGGGGCAACACACGAAATCACATAAAAAATCTTGCAAACCAAATACCAAAACGAAATATATATATATATATATATATATATATATATATATATATATATGATATGCGCGCGCACATACACATAGATAGATAGATACATACATACATACATACATACATACATACATACCGTGTTGTATTATATATAGACTAGAAAAGAAAAGAAAATAGCTAGTTGTTAAAACTTTCAGTTCGCAATCACCAGATCCTGCGTTCGATATCACTTTGTTCCTTACCATAGCCTCAGGTACACCCAAGTTTTATGAATGATAGTGAAAAGATGAAAACTGTACGAGAACCTATCGAATGGATAGGTCAAGTACACAGCCCTGTTTTACAGTGTTTCGTTGATTCCATCTGAGGATTACATTTAAGAATACATGAGTCAATAAAATACTCGGTACATTTACATGCAAATACAAGAGCAGGTAGCTCGGTCGATCGAACAACTGGAATTCTCAACGTCGAAGCCGACAGTGATCCAATTTACTTACTAGTGTTAATGTAAACATATTTTAAATGTTGTATGTGTTGATTGCACGCACTCACACACGAGAGTGAAGTTAAGAAAGAAAGAAAGAAAGAAAGAAAAGGAGAGAGAGAAAGAGAAAGAGAAAGAGGGGTTAGATGTCTTTATTAATATACACACCTAAGATGAAGCTGAAAAACATTTACTGTCAACTGATGTGGAACGTACAGCTGTTGCTCACGGCTTATATGTCGTTACTTATATACCTGTACATCATTGATGCAATAGAGCATGCTCCTAAATGATTATACAGCCATCTCGACAGAAATGCTTTCTGGAATTCTTCTAGAAAGCATGTTTCTAAAACAACGATCATTTGTAGGTTCTGTTGATCAGATTGAAGCAATGGTCATCATCAAAATCGTTTTGTTTTTAAATGTTCTGTATCTCAATTGTTTGGTGATGTGTGGGGTGGAATGAGGTTGAGGATAAGATACGCACACACGCACGCACACACACACACACACACACACATGCACATACACACACACATGTATATGGGTGTGTGTATGTGTGCTCCACGACTGAATAGGATATACTGCTTCAAAGAAGTCATTGAAACAAATAATACGTTTACAGACACTTACAAAGACGATGTAGCCATTATCACAAACCGCGCGCGCGCGCATTTAAACGTGCATACACATTTGGAGTTCTGACCCCAAAGACAGTATTGCGTTGTTGAGATGTCGTATATATGTTTGGTGATTATTTTATCGGAACCCAAGAATAATTCTTTCCACTATAGGCACTAGAAACTTTGAAATTTTTGGGGAGGTGCCTAGTCGATTACATCGATCCCAGTGCTCAACTGGTACTTATTTTATCGACCACGAATGGATGAAAGGCAAAGTCGACCTCGACGGGATTTGAATTTAAAAGGTGAGACGTCAGAAGAAATGCATTTTGTCCGATGTGCTAACTATTCTGCCCGTTCGCTGCACCAAAAAACTGAAAAGCAAACTCAAACCTGACGGGATTTGAACTCAAGATTCAAAGTGACGTAACTATATACAACCATACGTGCTACCGTTTCTACATTACCGCACTTAGGTTTCTGTTAATACTGATTTCAAATTTTGGCACAACGCCAGGAATTTCGAGGGAGGGTATAAGTCGATTACATCGACTCCAGTGCTCAACTGGTACTTCTTTTATCGATCCCGAAAGGATGAAGGGCAAAGTCGGCCTCGGCGAGACATAAAGATGGGTGAAAAACAGCTAAGAATTTTGCCCGACGTTCTAACGATTCTATCAGCTCACTGCCTTAAGACTTTGTTAACATTTGCAATTATACCTTCTTTATCATCCTATTCTCCTTATATGCAACTCCGCTCGGTCGAGTCAACGAGGGAGAAATATACGCAAACATAGATATCTACGAACCTAATTACTTTTAAGTCTGCTGTAAGCAATATGTGTTTTTTGTGGGGTCCGGAGGCGGTAAATGGAAGGGGCGCACACTGTAGCTACGCTATTGTGGTGAGGTGATCTTCAAAATGGACTCGCTGCTTTGCTAGGTGAGAGCCGAGATCTCTCCTGCTTGAAATGCCAACAGCGCCCTAGGAATAATTTAGGCAACAAAGTACTTAACTCGTGAAAAAGGACGCAAATCTCAAGAATATTCGAGATGACGTTCACATCATGGCTTCAAGCTGATTGGTCAAATTTTAAGTTATTCGCGTGAAAATGATGTGGTTCAACCATGACAGCGAACTGCTGGTAATTTTGCATTTAGAGGTTCAAATCCCGACACCTCTATAGAACACCAGAGTGGCACTTTCACCGACCACATTGCCCAACTAACGGCACTCAAGGTGTCAGGTGCACTTCCTCGGACTACAATTTAGTCAGAGACTAGATGCGAAAAAGCGAGTCTGACGAACGGTGACTTCACTTGCTCGCCGTCAAGTGAACGCTGGAGATGTAATAGCCTTAGCACATATCTGCGCATCATTAGCCATAGCATGCCCAGTCATCCATTCAGCAGGAGTAATGATAATAATAATAACAATATTTAACATAGTACTCTTTTCTACTCTAGGCACATGGGGAGAGGAGGCCAGTCGATTCGATCGACTCCAGTACGCAACTGGTACTTAATTTATTTGAGACATGACATAAGAAATGCTATATAGGATGAAAGGCTAAGTCAACCTCGGCGGAATTTGAGCTTAGGACATAAAGCCGGAAGAAATACCACTCAGCATTTTGTCCGACGCTATAACAATTTATCCATCTCACTGCTTTTATATGGGGAATAATGATAATCTTATACAGTATAAATGACGATATGATTACTACTAGACGGGAGTTTGAACCGGGAACATATGAGCTTAGCTTTCATGTGATAGTCAGAGATCGGTACTAATACTATTTAATACAACTAAATGTGGCTGGGGGTTATGAAGGCGAACCAATAATAAATTTGAAGATACTAAGATTTAAGGTAATATACTTCAAAGTACACCATGAGAAAAATACTTTAGCTAATGAAAGCTCTCTCGCGCAGACACACACCTCTGTATCTATCGTGTGTGTGTGTGTGTGTGTGTGTGAATCTCACGTTCACCACCACGAGCTAACAGCGACCAAAATCCTTTCGAAAAAAAAAAAAAATAGAAAACGTTGGGTAATGTTATATACGAAAATAGAAATTTTGGGTAGAGGGTGGTCAGTTGATACCATCGACCCCGCAGAATGTAAAATGACGGAACAAATGCCGTAAGGCATTTGTTCCCACTCTTTAGCGGTTTTGTTGAATCAAGGCTGGACTAATTTTCATTATAGGTCTGCTGAACTAGTGTTAAATAGCAACCTCTATTGCTTGCTTTTAAGGACTGAGAGTTAACTGTACCACCTTGGCAGTGGAGAGTATAGAATCATACCATTTCCCATTGCACGTTGGGTGCATTCCATCACTAGCGGTGCAGCCTGGCTCTGATCTACTAGAAACATAGCATAGCTAGGACTTTTAAACCATTCAGCAATAGTTTATCAATGGCTACTTTACCAGAAAATTTGTAAATACGATAATGGACAGGAAAGAGGAGAGTTGATATTCAATTTCTCTGGTTCTGATAATGATGAACTCTGCCCTTAAAAAGTTGTATGAGTGCTCATTCAAAATAATAGTAATAAAATTAAAATGAAGGGTTGTTACTAAACAACCAGCACGAATAATTTGTGCTCAATGGTATGTGCGGAGCCTATGTACACCTGAACTGGTGCTCATTGTTTCCCTCCACACACACACACGCTAAGGCAAGTAGAAGCGCAAACCTCGAACACTTCGAAGTTGATCTCTCTTATCGTCACAGTTCACATCATATGTGGAGTGCCCTTATTGAAGTTTGTTAATACAAAACATATGCTCCACTGCAGACTCAAACCAGGATTCATATAATAATCTTACTATAATGGGAGTTATGTCCGTCTGTCTGTCTGTCTGTCTGTCTGTCTGTCCGTCTGTCTGTCTGTCTGTCTGTCCGTCTGTCTGTCTGTCCGTCTGTTCCCTCTTCACGGTGAAACGGCTGGACCAATGGTCACAATGTTTTTCGGAATTATGAAGGAGGTAACCAGGAAGGTTTTTAGCGAGAAAAAAAATGTGAAAAAGTATCATTATTTAGTGGATATTGAGTTTTGTATTAATAAATCACCTTTCATTTTTTTTTTTGTTAAAATTCCGGCGACGCGGATTAATTCTGGATTCTATCCCTTACCCCACCCCGTCACGTAGACTTCGTGTATTTAGAGGGTTTAGATTTGCGATACCATCCCTTTATTTCCCATCGTAGATGGACAGATTTGCCATCTTACTATAATGGGCGTTATGTCCTTCTGTCTGTCTGTCTGTCTGTCCGTCCGTCTCTTTGTCCCTTCTTCACGGCCAGACGGCTGGATCAGTGGTTACGATATTTTTCGGGATTACAAAGACGGTTGTCAGGAAGGTTTTAGCATTAAAAAATCTGAAAGTATGATTATTTCGTGGGTATCGACTTTTGAATTGATAAACTATCTTCGCATTTTTACTAAAAATTCACCAACCACGAGTAACTCTGGATTTTTATCGTATAGTTCGTGGCCTCATCGTAGACACGAGGGGGGTCGCGAGGATGGTTAATAGCGAAAATAAAATGGAAAAAGTGTGTGTCAGTATATAGTGTGTGTGATTATTTAGTGGTTATTGAAGCGTGCCAGGATTCGAAACGGCTAATCGAAGCGGCTGTTGTTTACATCTCAGTTTTGTCAATCAAAATAACCCATGGTACCTGAACATCCAGACATTATTCGCATAGAACAGTGAGAGGTAAGTCTTAGCTTGATATTTTGCAACCTTAAAGATTCCGCTCACACATTCACAGCAAACAAGGCACAGTGCTAGACTTTAGATCGTGTAGATCAGTGGTTCCCAAACTTTTTCGGGTTGCCGCCCCCTTGACACCCAGGCCACATTCCTAGCACCCCCACTCCAACTAACCATCACACGTATAGACCTCTTTCTGAAGCAAATTCAAAGCAATTGTATTTCACAAATAAAACTTAATCTAATGAAACCATTATTTTGTTGTTTTTACATCAATCTCCACCCCATTATCGCCCCAATTTTTACATCAATCGCTACTCCATTATCGTCCCACTTTTCTTCAACAACCCCTTAGAACTTTCCACCGCTCCCATGGGTAAAATACCGCCCACTTTGGGAACCACTGGTGCAGATGTAATTTTACACACGGCCAGTTATACGTCGCTATGAGTAGAGCAACGGACTTCAGTAATTTGAAAATTAGCATCGACCAAACAGAAAATATCGTCTAGAAAGGAAAGAAGTTTTTTTATCATACTGATATTATCGAAAAGAATATGATTCATGATTTAAATAAGGAAATCTGTGAACTTTGAATGTATAAGAGAATAAACAAGCGTAAAATAGTGTAAACAGCTAAAATAAAAGTATATCTAAATAACATTTTTTCTTAATACCTTTTACATAGTGGTCGAAGGAAGCTCTGGCTTTCGTTAGGAGTGGTCCACATAATCATTCATGATACAGAGGCTGGAAGCCTATTTCAGTTCGGGAGTGAATCGTCATCACATATCACTTCGTCGCAAACACGTCATATAGCTGCAATAGAATGCTGTATCACCAACAATAATATGATTTCTCTAAGACATCACTCAGTAATCTATCAAGTCCATTTACACATTTCTCAATACATACTGTTGTTATGACTTCCCTCCCCCCATTTTATGCCTCTATCGTAGATGGGTAGATTTGCTCTATGACGCACCAAACTATCTGTTGTAATGATTGACATATTTAAGGGATCCATCACTCTCAAAGCTATTTTACCACGCGCTAGTTCACCGTCACGAGTATTTTTACGTTCGTACATTATTTCGAGATAATCATGTTCAACTTCTAACAAATCTTGTTTTCTTCTTGCTAGGCACTTGCAATCCTTCTCACTAAGCAAGCCTGGTGAGAAGGTTTAGTCATTTGTGACCCGACTACATAACAAATTATACTGGATTACATGTTACTAGTAGCGCTCAGAGCACTTCGGTTACTGTTGATATATTAGCTAATCTGACAATTCCTCTCTTGTTCTGCTTCACCATATTTAACTGTTTTAATTGCCAATCTAACTTTTAATTTGCTAAAACAAAATCAGATTTTGGTTTACTACAATGATGCTGATATTATTAAATTAGATAGGTTCGGCTTGAATTAGTTACAAGCAGTTAGAAGTTTGCAAATGCCCAACAATACGAAAACAAAACTTGCTGAAAGGAAAGTTGAACCCAGCATAGGATTAATGACTATCTAGGAATAATGCGCAGACGTAACAATACTTGAAACAGTGAATGTACGCGTTGTCAGACAGCTTTGAGTGACGGACCTCTAAATATGTCAACCATTACAGCAGATCGTTTGATGCGTCACATTACAGTTACATATATTATTGTGTAAATCCTGGTTTGAGTATGCATTGGAGCATATGTTCGATATTAACAGACAAACTTCGGCAAGGGTACTTCACATTTGATGTGAACTGTGAAAGTGTTTCAGTTTTGCGTTTCTACCTTCCCTAGTGTGAGTCAGTTGTAATAGTCAGTTGTAATAGTCAGTCGTAAACCCGCTCCTAGCCAAAGCATCATTGTAGTTAGGGTGACCCTGTTAAAAATCTTTCTAGTGGATGAAAGATTAGATAGTCGTTGCTAATGCCTGAAGCCAGGTTTCTAATTACAGCAGGGGGATGGTTTGAGCTCTTGTGGATGTATACTGTTTCCTCGTTAGGCTTCCTGTACGGGTAATACTTGCCCGGGTTCAGGTCTAAGGTTACGTCCAAGAAATCGATCGTAGTCAGGTTGGTGGTAACCGTTATGGGCTGGCCGAACCCCTTAAATATTTTTATCAAGTCCTTCCTGAACCTGTCCATGGCGTGGCCGTTCATATGGCTTGAGATAACCAGGCTGTCGTCCCTATAGAGAGCCGACCTATGTGGATAGGTACGTCTCTTGAGGGTATCCAAATTGTATAACCCGACGAGGTCAAATTCAAAATGGCTGAGGATTAGCATCACACTTGAAACTCGGAGTACCAACGAATTTGAATCAAACTGTTTTGATCCACACACACACACACACACACACACACACACACACACACACATATGTAGGAGATCGTTTACATATATATATATATATATTCAGTTATAATTTTAAAAACCTGAAGTTGAGAATTAAACTTAAAGTAAGCCTATTTACTGAATAAGAAAATTTCTTTCGGCTTTGTTCAAAGTTTTGTAACATTGATAGTTCCACCTCGGACCCCACCACAACAATCACCACCACGGTCATCATCACCACCACCACCACCACTAACCACCGTCATCATCACCGACACCATTATCACAGCCATCAGCAGTCATTAACTATTGCTACCATCAACATAGGCATTACTACTACCACCGCCGCCACCACCACTACCATCACCACACCACCATCATCACCATCACTACCACTACCGCCATCACCACCACCATCATCATCATCATCATCATCACCACCACTGTTACACAAAATAAGATACGCAAGCAGCAACTAGATTCATGAGAATGATGAAAAAAGAATGACATCAACAGGGTGTGTCTGCCGAGTTAAATAAAGAGCATTATGTTTTGAGAAACTAACGAACGTTAGGTGGAGGTGAGCATACTTAGAGTGAGATGGTCTCTGTGTGTGTAGGTGTTGCAAAGGAAACGGTATATACCTCTTTGATGTAATGCCACTGGTTGGATAAGAGTTTGATGAATACACGCTGTCTGTCTGTCTGTCTATATCTACTTCTCTCACTTTCTTTCTTTCTCTCTCTCTCATATATATATATATCATTCTCTTCTTCAGTTTTAATCTCTATACCTACCCTTTCATCTCTCTCTCTCTTTGTCTGTCCTTCTCTCTCTTTCTTCCCCCTCTCTCTCTCTTTCTTCCCCTCTCTCTCTCTTTCTTCCTCCCCCCTCTCTCTCTTTCTTCCCCCCTCTCTCTCTTTCGCTTACTTTTTCGTCCTCGTTCTCTCATTATCCCATTTTGTTTTTACACTAATTTCCACTCAGTTGACATATCTGTTTAACTAACTATATACCTCTCACTTATCCCCCTCTAGTTCTCACTCACCTTCATCCTCTCTCTGTTCTACCTTCTCTCTTTGACACACATGCACACTGACTTCCATTCAAACAGGTAAGACTATACGCCTTGCCCAAGAACGCTGTGCCGAAACCCAAACAAGTAGCTACAGTAAAAAATGTTTGTTCTTACATGTTACAAGAAGCACTCTGCCGTTCTGAATTGCAAGAATGCTATTTATTTCTATAGACTCACTTTGAAAAATTGTTCAACTTCCTCTCCTATCATTGTTTACAGGAAGAGATTTATAATAAGAGTAAGAAGAGGAGGTAATAACTTGTCCTCTCAACCTCTTTCTCCACCTCAAACAATAAATAACACAGCTTCATTTGTCAGATTTACAACATATTTTCTGCCAACTCTTTCTGCTGTAAATAGTTTATATATTTATTTATTCATTTGTTTATTTATATCGTTTATCCCAGAAGCTCTAAAAGTGCCATACAGCGGTAGACTAAAATATTTACATAATTTAATTTCCGCCCTCTCAGTTTCATGCTCAAATCCTACCAGAGTGCAGCAGGATTCTACTCACCTTTTCAACCCCAAATCGATATCCTAAAGACACTTTAGCAATGGCTGTAAATAGGCAGATATTTGGTGGTGTGTATGGTTCACCGTTGACTTCGTTATAAAGGGGGTATTTCGCACTTTGACAAATTTAATTTTTAATCTTGTTAACTGTACAAGATGGTGTGGGGATCTTTTCTGTCTGGTTGCTCCTGTGAAAATTGCAAAGTTTAGTGAAAATTTTAAAATTTGGTGTATTGATGTAATTTTCAACATTGAATCTCAGGAGATAAAAAAAAAATTTTCTGGAAAAAGTGAATTAAGTTAAAGAGGTTTATTGTTTGATAACTTTTACCCAGTCAGAACAGTAATTGAAGAAATTGAAAAGTGGCAGCCAAACAGAAAAGATCCCAAAGAGATTATCAGTTTAGCCGACTATCTCACCATAAAACATGTTTATTCAGACAAACTTTCCTTACATCATTCTCCAACTCATTCATCTTTTCATTCTTCTATTCTTTCATGCTAACATTCTTTACCCCCACTGCCTCCACCACTTGCACAAGTGACATCTATTCTACTTCATAAACCAAATGATTAGGATGACACTTAATTTCCGTGACACCTTTATCTAAATTTACTTCCGCTTTGTCTTTCAACACCTTTCCTATCAATAGCTATATCTTTGCTACTTAATGTCCTCAAGTGAGTCATACATTTCTCCCTTCCTCTCTTTGTTCCTTCCCAGCCTATTTTACAATACAAAAGTGTGTCCCACCAATTTTCTTTCTTCATAACTTTCAGAAAAATGAATAATTTTTAATGAAAATTTTTACAAATACTTTACCACTAGCGTATATTGCAATTATATTAGAATTTATTGTGAAAATATTTTTCAAGGAAGGGGAAAAGATGAGTTTTGAATAATTCACTTGAGTCAACTTTGTTTCCTCTTAACTTGCCAAAAAATGGTTATTTTTAGTGGCATTTTCCTCTGACACCTTTCAGATGGTGCAGATTACAATTATATCAGTATTCAATGTGAAAAATAATTTTGGTGGGTGTGCACACATACATACTGACAGACATCACATATACAAAATTTCAAGTTTCATTTTGTAGATATGTATTGGGTTGTCTGGAAAGTTCATGCTGATTTTTAAAGGAACGAAAAAGGTCAATAAATACTTGCCATTACATTTTTAATCAACCAAATATGAACCATTTTGTTGCACAATGCGTCTCCATCTTTCCTTTAACTTGAAAATATCCTCTTCCCAGAATTGAGGTGGTTTCATGGCAAAGAATTCATTAAGGTATCTTTTTACATCATCCAAGGAATTGAAATTTTTACCATTAAGACTATTCTGCAGAGACCTGAATAAGTGGAAATCTGAAGGAGCAATATCTGGTGAATATGGAGCATGGGGTAACACATCTCAGCCAAGCTGCTGCAATTTTTGTCTGGTTCCCAAAGAAATGTGCAGTCTTGCATTATCATGTTGGAAAACAATACCCTTCCTGTTGGCCAATTCTGGACGTTTCTCTTGAATTGCTGTTTTTAACTCGTCCAGTTGTGTGCAGTATTTCTCAGAATTAATTATCTGGTTACTTGGGAGAAGCTCATAGTACAGAATTCCTTTCGAATCCCACCAGACACAAAGCAAGACTTTTTTTTAGGGTGAAGACCCGCTTTTGGGGTGGCTAAGGGTGGCTCATGTCGTTTACTCCAGGATCGCTTTCAATCCATTTCATTCCATTTATAAAGCGAATCACAGATGGAAATGCGATCCAAAAGGTTCTTCACACTCAACTCATGTGGTACCCAAACATCGTAGCCATTTGTGTACCCAAGCTTTACCAGGCGCTCATGAACGACGGATTTTTATAGGTTGAGGCTTTCTGCCAATTCTCAGGTTGTGCAATGTGGGTTATTCTCAATTAATGACTTGATTTGGTCATCATCTGTAGTGGATGGTCTGCCTGATCACTCTTTATCAATAAAGCTACAATTTCCAGCTCGGAACCTTGCGAATCACTTCCGTACAGTTCTTTTAGATAAAGAAACATCACTGCAAACTGCGCATATTTCTTTGGCTGCTTATATATTAATGTTTTCCACATTAAATTTCAAAATAATTGTAATCTATACCATGTGAAGGGTATTTGTAGAAAATTTCATATAAAAATATCTCTCTTTCTGAAAGTTATGAGATAACAAATTCTGGGACACACTTGTGTAGGTATGCCACAAGAACTTGTAAAACTCTTTAGACATGAGTCAGCTTTGATAAAAGATATTCCAACTGCAACCTCTTTTAGATTTCAGATCTGTTCTTCCTCCTGTGATATAGGCAAACTTGTTAATCTTTATGTATTATGTACACATTTTCAGCATTATCATCTCTTCATGCAATTCACTGAAATTTCCAGCATTTTAGAAATTTTCTCATAGTCACAATATTTTCATTGCATTGTTCTTTTTTGTGTGGAAGTGCGTGACTTGGTGGTTACATTGTGGTTTCAATTTGTGGACCAGGCGCTGTACTGTGTTTCTGAGCAAAACACTTCACTTCACATTGCTCCTGTCCACTCAGCTGGCAAAAACAAGTAATCTTGCAACAGACTGGCATTCAATCCAGGGGTTGATATATACACCAAAGAAACTGGAACAGCTTTATAAGCCTACATGGCTTGGGGAGGAGCTTTACCGTATCTTTTTTCTTGTTTGCCTTTTTGTAGAGTGCCACCAGTAGCATCCCACAATCTTTGATTCAGACTGTGTTTTCAACTTCTTTCTGAAGTACATCATACACAATCATATTGCGTTATCATCCATATTGCTTCCTTTTCTTCCACCAGATTTGGAGATACATGCAGTCTCCACCTAGAGACCTTGAAGACTCTTATAGTGACCCATTTTTGTTATAGTTTCTTTTTAATGAGAGTGCAAAACAAAAGGAGTAATTTGAAAAATTCTGTTGCTTTTGGGATACTAAATGTTGAGAAAATTTGAGAAAGTGTTGACAAGATGTTGGACCCAAGAAATGGCTATTGATAAGTTTTCTTTTTTTCAATTTTTAGCTGGTCTGCATTTCTTTTTCTTTTATTCATACCTGTAACAATAAATGTCTTATGTTTATATGTTTAAAAGTAGTCCTTTCAGCTCCTATGTTATAGATATATTTAGTGTAATATCATTAGACTGTACTGCTATCTTTAATCAATTTCAACTTGCTTTCCTGAGGAAAAGCCCCATTGTTCATCTATTCATCCTCTTTTAAGTCAATAAGAGTATGATTTGAGCTGGTTAGTCAGCCTTCATTCAGTATGCAGGCATTTCCAGTATCCATCATTTTTTCATGCATGTCACTAAAAATACCCACATTTTAGAAACTCTACTGTATTTATGAAATTTTATCTTTTTGAAATTCTGATAAATAACACAACCCAACAGGTATTTTGTTGTCAGGACATTTTTACCTGGAAGGTTTTTTTTGTTATGCTGAATCCAAAAATGAAATTCATTTTTACCATCATGTCTAGATTTCAAGATACCCCCACCTATCATCAGTGGGAGATATGTGTGAACTTTAAGATGGTTGATTTGTTCCTTGGACAACAAAGTAGATACACCAAATACCCATGCTTTTTATGTATGTGGGACAGCAAAGCCAGGGAAAAACATGGGGTGATCAAAGAATGACAGCAGTGAACATTAGTTTCAAAATCTTTTAGTATGGTTGAAGAGCATTTGGTTCAACTAGTAAAAAACATTTTACCTCCACTCCATATCAAACTTGGGATTATGGAGCAATTTGTTAAAGCCCTGGATAAAGATGGACTATGTTTTCATTATATCAGCAGGACATTTCCTGGTCTGAACAGTGAAAACATAAAAACTGGAGTAGTTGGTGGACCTTCAATAAAAAAAATGATGGAAGATAGGAACTTTATAAATTCAATGAATTGCATTGAAGTAGCAGTATGGAGTTCATTTATAATATGATAGTTGTAAATAACTTTCAGGGCAAGAAAGCAGATAACTATACTGAAATAGTTGACAATATGCTAGAAAACTTTCAAAGGCTGTGAGTAAATATGAGCAGTTTTATGCTACTCATATTTTGTTGAACAAATTAACCCCCAGTAATTTAAAAAAAAAGAAGTTTGGCACTTATTCTATTGGTGTCTTTTAGTGAACCTGTTCAGACGAGGAAATGTGCTGCTGATATTATGAAATCATGGTTCATCTTTATCCAGAGCTTTAACAACAGTTGTCAAACAATGGGAGTGAGAAGAACAGAAAGATACAGACAGACAGACATTTACAATATCCATTCACAAGACTTTGGTTGGCTCAGTGCTATAGTACAGACACTTATCCAAGCTGCCACACAGCTGGGACTGAACCTGAAACAATAAGGTTGGGAAGCAAACTTCTTACCAGACACCCATGTCTGCACCTGTAAATGTATTTATTTTTGTTGAAAGATACAGTGATTTTTTTTATTATTTGTTTTAGTTCAGCAAATGAGTTTGTAGACCTTCATAATGGATTCCTAGGTTATCATATGCTGCCAGATAACATTATTCCTCTTTTGGGATGAAGCTTTAGTTACAACATAAATAGATGATGCAAAAGTATCAGTGACTAAGAATTATTGCACTGCAAAACATCATAGAATTCCTGTTTCATTGAGTAAGATTTTTATGATCTTTGACACCAAAAGATGGCAGGAAAATATTTGTGTCTGTCCATATTGGAGACTCATTTACTTGTCATTCCACACCAAAATATTACTGAAGAAAAGGCATTAAAATTAATTAAACTTATCAAATCTCCAAGTTAGCCATTGTTTCTAGTTGATGGCATATTGTCTTCTCTCTCTCGTTACAATAAAACTAGAAGACATAGAGCTGAGTATTAGTCATCCACAAACATGCTTGTGCATGCAAAGCAGACAACCATGAAGTAAAGTGTAGAATATTTAGCCTACTGTATTGCAGTATTGGACATGTAAACGATAAATGGTATTTAGGGTATAATGTTAGTAATGAATGAAATTAATCTTGTCCTTTGACTAGATGAGATCAAACTTGTAAGTGGACCTGAATAAATTATTATTTATTTGTGTTTAAGGCATACCTTAATTCTCGGTAAAGAAATAGTTAGAACACTTTTCTTGATTTCAGAGAGAAATAATTATCTTTCCTAGTTTTTTTTTCATGTTATATCATCTAATCTAGCTTCCAAACATGTTGCAAGGGAATGGGGCAGAACCTTCACCTCCTTCTCCCTCAGTTTTCTTTACCCCAGTTTTTTTTCATGTGTTATCAATGAATCTGATCTTTAAAACAATTGGTAATTATTTGTGTTTCTGTTAAAGGGGTGTGTGTGGAAGGAAGTTTTCTCTACAGTTAGAACCATTTCAAGTTGGAGGTGAAATCTTTTTCTTGGGTATTTTGGTGTTTTCAGTGAATCTTACTTTTAAGACCACTGGAAATTATTTGTTATTTAATTAAGCGCACCTCATGACTAATGTTGGAAGGTGTTGGTGAGAGAATTTATTTACAAAGAATTTATTAACCTAACATCAACCAACTAGCCTTAAAATTAAAAATGAATATCGTAAATGATACTAATGTAATTTGAAAATTGAAGCTACCTTATGCAGTAGAAGGGCAGTCCTAATAACAATATGACAAAGAGAGAGAGAGAGAGAGAGAGAGAGAGAGAGAAAGAGAGAGAGAAAGAGAGAGAGAGAGAGACTAATTAAATATTCAGCTATTGAAGTGATAACACAAGAAAAAAGATATTGTAAAGAAAACAAGAAAATTCTAATGGAAGAGATCCAAAGTTCCCCTACCCTCAAGATCGTTTGTGGCATGTTTGGAGGTCAGACTCATTAATAACATACGAGAAGAACCCATGAAAAAAATTAATCCTTCCAAACACAAGAGGGGTGAAGATCTGCAAACAGGTGTATAACAGCATCTGATATATATAATGATTATTTCCTGGATTCTCAACCAGAGATTGAAACCTTAGCCAGAGATTGAAACCTTAGCCTGAATGTTTCTGCAAGCTTTTTTCCTTTGTTATCAAAAGTTTGCACTCAGAGATTTATAAGTGTCAGCTGTCAACTTCTTGACCTTCTTTGGTCAAGTTCAATTCAACCTAGACAACCCACAAAATATCCTTTGTTTCTGTGACCTAGTTTAGCAATGGAATTGTTATAATGGAACACTGAACAGAATTCTTTCTTTTTAGCTTTGCACTTGTATCAGAGATAATATACCTGCTTTCTTTCCTCAGTGCTGTCAAAGAGTTAAGATGTGTCTTTTCTTTACTCAGTGGCTATCACAGAGGTAGCATATCTTTCTTATCCTCTTGGTAACTTTCAGAGAAGTAAATTTATTTACTTTCTCTCTCCCTCTCTCTCTCTCTCTCTCTCTCTCTCTCTCTCTCTCTCTCTCTCCTTTGCCTTCAGACACTTAGTAGTAAACTACAATGACCAAAGATATCTATCAAAGGACAACAGAACTACTACCAGCCTTTGTGAATTGACAACAACTCAAAATAGGGATCTAGTCAACCTGATTTGCAAAATATGTATTTTTTAAGAGAAAGTGAAAAATCTGCAACTCATCTGTAATAATGTACTTTTCCAGTCTTATTGCTATGAAGGTATGATGTAGAGAAAAAAATTGGAGGAAAAAGTACTTTTAGCCAATAGCAAGACAAATTTTCTGCGTTTAGTGGAGCAGTGTCGACTTTAAGGTTGTAACCTGTGAAATTTATAGTCTGGCATCTGTGAAATGACCTGTTCATTGCAGGTTTGTAAATAAACAGAAATACCTAATAAAATCAGCATGTATCATCTTACAGTTTCTTTTGTCTCCATTGATTGTATATTTTTATTATTTTTAAAAAATTTATTATATTAATATATTTGTCTGCATGTGTTTACTTTATGTGTATTTCAGTATTATGTATACCTGTCATGTATTTGTGTACATCGTTAATATATAAGTGCATGTGTGTGTGTGTGTGTGTGTGTGTGTGTGTGTGTGTGTAAAGAGGGCGTCTGTCTCCAAAACTTCAAAGTTGAGTAACATTTTCATGCTTGGATTTGTAAACTATGATAAGAATAACACTGGTCAACAAAGAATTTGTCCCAAGAAAAAGAATACCTGTATCTTATATGTTTTTGCATGCAGAATTAAAAAATAATGTCAAACTATCCGTATCACCCACAGTTTCTCTGTTCCACAATATCCCTCTCAGTTCCTGTTACGTGGGCTAAATTTCAGTTAAGCTGTTGAAATGTGAAGCTAATGGTTTAAGAAATATTCCTAATTTAAATGTTTATGAATAGAATTAACCTAGTGAAATCATAAATCCAGCTATCTGAGTCAATGAGACCTTGAAGCTTGGCAATATTGAGTCGATGAGTCCCCAATGCTTTGTCAGTACTGTGCTTGAAGTGTAGGTGTGCAGTTCTGTCCTAGGTTCACATATTCCATTCACCTTCATGATGTCAAGTAACTGTATAAACATTGCAAACAACTTTTGCTGTATATGAAGAATAAGTGAAATGTTAAGACAATTGACAAAAAATATCTATAATAAAATTCTAATTGATAAATATAAATTTTTATTAAAACAAAACACGTGGGTGAAGTAAATCTCATGGTGCGAAGAATCAACACAACACGCAGGTGAAGTGAAACGATACACAACGTGCAGTTGTCATGGTAACAAGCTGTTAATACCTCGCTGTCTGTTGATTGGCTAAAATTACCCAAATTTCTTGACTTTAACATCAGATTCTTTAATTTACGAGATAAAGTAATTGGTTGATCGTAATCAAAATTCAGAGTTGCATCGATACACCAAAATTGAAAGCAATCTGAGCAAAATTAAAGGGGATTCATTTTGCAAACGAAACTAACTAGATCCCGAAATAGTTGTTTGTCTAGTAATTGTAAATAAAAATTATGATAAGTCTGATATTTCATCTTTCATCTACTTCCATTGACTATGAATTTACCAACATGCAGCCTTCTCAACTTTACTAAACTTTATCAACATCTTGACTATAACATCCTGGTAATACAAAACACACTTGTGACTACAATCCATCCTTAACATATATATCATTATCAACCTCGTTATGTAACATTTGTTTCCCATGCTACAATGGGTTGGACACCTTGACAGGATCCTATGAGCTACAGGGCTGCATCAAGCTCTAGTGTCAGCTTCAACTTGGCTTTTATGACTGGACGTCCTTCCTAATGCTAACCCCTTTATAGTGTGTACTGGGTGATTTTTCATGCCACTAATACTTGTGGCATCACCAAGTAACTTGTAATACAGAAAAACTTAACTAAGTTTGGGTGGGGGAATATTTGAGGTGGGTAAGGTGGCTTTTTGCCAAGTGTTGGGAGATTAAAGTATGACAGAGAGACATGTGTTAGTGTCTTGCAACAGTGGAGATACATGCCTACCTGGCATTATATAAGGGGAGTAGCTGGGAAGAAGATATAATGGTTAAACTCGGAGTAGGCAATTGAAACACTATTAAATCAAAATAGTCATCTATGTATCATACCTAATGTATATACACCATTAAAAGACATGGTACTGTAGTTTTTGTCAGAGAAAATATCTTTTCACAGACAAATTTTGTTAAAAGCACAATGTATATTGGAGTGACACAAGAATGTCAGACACATTTTGGCCTTTTCAGGCCTTGTCAATGATATTTCCGGACAAATCATATTTCTGGACAAAATATGTCCTTTCAGGTAACAGTGAATAATACATTCAATAATATTATGCAGATAATATGGTGTATGAAATTAAAATAGCATTAAATCAAAATAGTCATCTGTGTACAATACCTAATGTATATACGCCAGTGAAAGACTGAGAAAAAACCTTTCCTTGGACACCTTGTACTAAAAACACAATACCAAAGCATACATCATTTTTTACTTTAACCTGGCAAGCTTTCTACAATATCAATGAGTCAGACAGAGAGACAAATATGAAGGACATCTGCAGAGTTTCTACCACCTGAATTTCTCTCACACAACATTAGTCCTATAATAGAACTATAATAGAAGTCACTTTCTGTGCAGTGGGATCAAATGCAGAATTCTCTGGTTGTATATGAACCTCTTAACCACATGGACAAAGAAAATAATAGCAAAGTGAGTGGCACCAATGAAATCTAAGCTAAATTTTATAAACACAAAATTGATTAGGATAAAACAGAGAAAGTGTAGAGATGGTCACATTTAGACATGTATGTATGTATGTATGTATGTGTGTGTGTGTATGTATGTATGTATGTATGTATGTGTGTGTGTGTGTGTGTGTGTGTGTGTGTGTGTGTGTGTGTGTGTGTGTGTGTGTGTGTGTGTGTGTGTGTGTTTTCTGTCTTTGATTATTTAAATTCTTCCTTTGAAGAAGGAGCTGGTTTCTGATAAAGATACAAAGCTTCATCATTGGAATGTAGATAACGAAAACAATGTCACATTTTAATCTTGGGAAAAGTCTTGCATATTTTTGCTGTTCCGCTTATAGATTGTATTTGTAATGTGCAAGTCAGCTGATTTCTTTTTCTAAAAATCCAAGCCTATCCAAACTGATAGGTATTTATTTACAAAACTAAGTGCTCCAATTATTATTGGTGTAAATGTAAATTTGTAATCTGGATACAGAAACTGGAGGTTTTGAAGCAGTTGTCCATAGTTATCTTCTTTCTCTTTGATTTTTTTCAAAGAGGTAGGTAGGTAAGTAGGTAGGTGGATAGGTAAGTAGTTAGATAGGTAGGTAAGTGGGTAGGTATGTGTGTGTGCATGTGTGTGTATGTGTATGTGTATGTATGTATGTATGTATGTGTGACTTGTTAAAAACAGTTTCTTTTGGCAAAGAGCTCAACAGAGAGTAAATAATCGAGTTAGCCAAAAGCCATCTTTTAACAAGTGTTTGATTGGTTAGTCTGGTTAATCAGCTGGGTCATACCACTGCTTGATTCAAAATGATTGATGTGACTCAATAACAACAGTCATAAATAACAGTGTAATTACCACCACCATGCCTGAGAAAGTCTCAAATCATAAAAGTTCATTCACCTTCTAAGGGGAAAAAAAACACAGAACTTTTGTGTGAAACACAAAAGAAAACTGATTTTCTTTTATATGTTGATTTTCTTGATTTATGTATGTATAATTATATATAAATAAATGTATATATATAAATATATGTGTGTGTGTGTGTGTATACATACACACATACATACATACATTTATAGAGAGATAAAGATATATAGATAAGTAGATACATATGTGTTTGCCTGTACGTATGTATGTATGTATGTACATTGTGTGTATATATATAGATATATATATATATATATATATACATACATACATAACACATATACACACATATCCATACATATATATATATATATATATATATATATATAAAACCAGTTACATATATTTTACAATTTTACTAGTTTCAACGTGTTCCAATGAAGCACTTACGTATTTGAAGAGGTTAGAGGTGGAAGGTGTTTTTATTGTCTCCACAGTGTGTGTGTGTGTGTGTGTGCACGTGTGCTTGTGCGTATGCATATGTGTATGTTTGTACGTATTTATGTGTGTGTGTCCGTCCATCCATGTGCACGTGAGAAAATTTGTCTCTGTTCACTTTGTTCTATTTTCCTTCCCTTCCTTGAAGAAAGATGTGATTTAAGTCCAAAGTATATGGCCACCACTAGTAGTTTAGCTAACTTTTGCTAGAATGTCACCCAGCAAGAAAGAAGGCCATACCACCGCAATTGTAACTATCATCACAACTATTCAAGCTAACGAGGTGATAGACCCTCCATGCAGTTGCTCACCACATGGAAGATTTATCCTAATAGAATAGCAACTAAATCCCTTTCAAATCAAATCCTTCCATTCTAAGTAAATGCAATCCTAGATTCCTTTAAAAGAGTGGATCACAGATGAACCAAGCAACATGAAAACAACAATTATATCACCATCATTATATAACTACCATCATAATAAGTGAAGCTTATAAAAACACCTCAACAAGGTCACACAGGCTGCTAGAAGAAGCAACCAAATCTTATTCATATCTTAAATAAAGGGAAATATATTGGATAGTGTAAATTGACCATAAATCTGTGAAGCAAAGCTCACTTGGTGCTAAACATTGACAGTACCTCTCCTCCATAACACTGCTACTAATTGCTATTACATCAATGAAGAAAGTGAATACTTCTCCTAAACTGTTCTCCCAACCTATTTCATCACTGTTGTTGTCTTTTCTGATTCAAAGTCAACCCTGATGCAGTGAACCTATAATCAAATGCATTTGAGCCATAGATGTCCTTGATCATTCGGATTAACAACTCCTACACAATTCCAGCATGCATCTGTGATATTTTCTAATCTCCTACTAACACTAATGGGTGAAACAGAAAAAAATTCCTGATGCCTGAAGAAGTCTGGCTGTCCTGCTCTAGCCAGGAATTAACAACTGCCAGTGTGTATGATTTTATTGGTAAAATGACTTTCCCAAAATACAACTAACTACATCTGTTTCAATGCACAATTTCATATCAAGACTCTTACACACAAAGATAAAAATAGAATACATGCATACATACATGCATACATACATACATACACACAAGCACACATACACGCACACACACTCACACGTGCATATACACAAACACACTCTCACATGCACAAAACACACACACATAAAATAGAGTAAATTTCAAACATAGAACAGCTATGAAAACAGCCTAGAAAATTGGGTAAATACTCCTAAAAGATGGTAAAATATTGCCAGCAAGCAGCTACAACGAATCAAACCTTGTCCCTCTCAGATATATATATAGTAAAGTCTATTTGCCAACACAATATGGTAGTCCTGTGTAGGACGACGTTACTACTTTTTAGCCACAGGAAAACATCTTTTCCAGCTGGCTGCCAACACGTGATCTGTGTCCGTATACTGTGAGCAAGAGAGTCTACTGCTCTTTTCTAACCATAGTGATATCTGTAGACCAATGGTTTCTAGGTAATTTCCCTTCATCGGTACAGGATAACTGCTGGCTAGAGGTGAATTTTTTTATTAAGATAATTATTATTGTACACACAGAGGGGGACAAAACAGGACAATACAAACAATTATTGCTATAATGAGTTCGAATGATACTTGATTTTTAAAAATTTAGAATGATATATAATTTGACTTTTTGTGGGTAAAACAACTTGATGGGCTGAAGGGCCCAGCAACTACACCTTTTCCATTTCCATGAAGACTAAGCTGGGTCACTTGCACCCACCTTTCTAACCACAGCCTTCCATCTTTTCTCAAACACACCTTGTGACAGATGTCTCCTCTCTAGCCCTATCTTGCTCTTCAGATGATATCTGAAAAAGGTGAGCAATCCGGAGCCAGAGATGAAGGTTCCCGTCACGAGTCCTTGCAGTCTAGTCTTCCAAACACACTCTTTCAACACTGCTACTGTCAGGAGAAAACATGCCTCATCTTCCTTCGAGAGTCCAGTAGGTGGCACAATCTTTATTATAAATTCAGTTGATAGCTGTACTCTGCCTAGGTGTGACAACACGTGTTCAACATAAATTATCAAGCCTGAAAGCTTCCAACAGTGTACAAAATCATGTGGGACAGTTTCATTGTTCAGCCCACATCTTGGACATGTCGGTGGCACTGACATTCCATGCCTGGATAACTTATTGCGAACAGGTAAAGCATTCCTGTAGCACTGCCAGGTCAGGGATTTTTGGTAATTATCTCCAAAGAGGTTGGTTGCGGGAAGAATTCCTCTGCCAGTGGATTCCACGCCTTGTCACCCTCCAGGTAGCACCAGCGATATCTCAGCTTCAACGCATATTTGTAAATCATAAGCCAACTGCTGGCTAGAGGTAGCAGCCACTCACTCTTGCTTACAGTATATACTTTTAAAGCAACACACAGTTGCTGATCTCATAAAAAGAAAACCAACTAGTTTTAAATCTCTGTGTGAGAAATATGTAGTAGCAGTACCTTACAGCAAAGTCTATTTGCCAAGGCAACGTGGCAGTCCTATGTAGGACGAGGTTTCTACGTTTTGGCCCCAGGAAAATATCTTTTCCAGCTAGCTACCAACACATGATCTGTCCTTATATATATATATATATATATATATATATATATATATATATATATATATATATATATTTTAGGAAGGTAAAAGTTATGGCTGGTCATAGAGTGACCATTGGTTTCGCACCTAAAGCACTTAGCAGTATAAGTGACTCATTAGAGGTTATGCGTCTTCAGCCATTGAGTCTGATGTGTTGTTGTCTATACTGCTCAGCATTTTATAGGTGCAAAACCAGTAGTCACTCTATGACCTGCCATAACTTATAACTTCCTAAAAAATACATTACTCCTGTAATACTTTAGAGTGTGCTTCTTTTTGGGGTATATGAACTACTGACAATATACAGGAATAGGACCCCCTTTAATCATGAATGACCATGGGATTGCACCAAGAAAGTTCCCCTCTGAGTCACAAGTCCAGGTCAGGTTGTTTATGGAAGACCAGCAGTCACCCATGTATACCAGTTTCCCCTCTCCACACCATGTGGTTGAGAAGCAAGCTTCTTACCACACAGCCACTCCTCCACCTATATATGTATGTATATATATATCAGTAATGTACCTGTGATGACTACTGGAGACAGCTGTAAGCCAAATTTGCTCCAATAATGGCAAAATATGTAATGACCATTATTTTTAACTTATTTGAAATATATATATATATATATATATATATATATATATATATATATATATATATATACATAATACATACATACATAAATACATATATACATACATTAAGTATTTTTTGTTGACTTCTTTCACACTAACCATCAGTCTTCTTTTCCATCCACCATGTCACTAAAATAAATAAATAAATAGGACTTGAAAAACATGTGTGTACCTGTGCAATCTCTCTAGGAATGTGACTTTTAATGTATTTCACTGAGTTTTCTCAAAGACGTTGGAACAAACAGACTGATAAATAATATCAGAACCAAACTTGGCACCATGTGTCAATCAAATACTTTCTTCTAATATTGTCTTTCAGCCTTTGGTTGTCAACACTATATCATTTGTGTGTGTGTGTGTGTGTGTGTATTTATCTGTTGTGGTGGTTTTAGAATCTGATTAATTAGTCAGATGTATGCGGGGAGAAAGTAGCATAGATTAAAGGCGGTGGTGTAGATGAGAAGAGGTGGCATGGATAAAATAATCAATGACTCTTTGGCACACCTGACCAGTTTACAGTTTTGTGAGTGCACTTTTGTCTTTTGGTCTCCATGTGTGTGTGTGTGTGTGTGTGTGTGTGCGTGTGTGCCAAAGGCTGTGGTGTGTACAAGGTTAGTAACAGAAGTAGTAGTGGAGGTGGTGTTGGTGATGGTGATGGTGATGGTGATGGCAGTGGTGATGGTGCTAGTAGTAGTAGTGGTGGTGGTGGTGGTGGTGTTGGTGGTAGCAGCGGTGGCAGCAACGACAGCAGCAGTGGCAGTGGTGGCAGCAGCAGTAGCAGTAGCAGTAGTAGTAGCAGTAGTAGTTGCTGGAATATGTAGAGAGGTGAGGTGGAGGGTGGGGTGGGGATGATCATGTTCCAGATTTGTGAGGTTCGTTCTCCATGTATGTGTTTGTGAACACGACTTTGTCAGTGTATCTGTGCGTGCTTGTGTATGTGAGTGTGTGTGCTTGTATTCATGTGTTTATGAATATTTAAGAATATGTATACTTGTATTTATGTAAGTATATATTTTGAAGTTCTTATGTGTGTGTGTTCATAAATGTATTTATGTGTATATGTACATATATATATATATATATATGCCTTTCTCCACTTTCATGTGTATGTTTTGCAGACCATTTATGAATATGTATGCATATATGTATAACATGTGAGTGCATGTGTGCGTACATGTGTGTTTATTTTTGTTCATGTGTGTGTGTGTGTGTGTGTGTGTGCATGTATGTGTGTGTGTGTGTGCGCATGTATGTGTGTGCGTGTGTGCGTGCATGTATGTGTGTGCGTGTGCGTGCGTGTGTGTGTGAGAGAGAGAGAGAGAGAGAGAGAGAGAGAGAGAGAGAGAGAGAGAAAGAGAGAGAGAGAGAGAGAGAGAGAGAGAGAGAGAGAGATAGCAAAAGAGGTAATGATTGGGAAGTAGTGTCCATGTTTACTAAGGTGGCCGGTTTTGGTCTGGAAATTAGTTGCAGTGATTATGTATGAGTGTGTATATGTATATATTAATATATATGCCTAAGCAATGATTGTACTGAATGGCTATATAGCTGTTGTTGCTTTTGTTGTTATTTCAACACAGGTCATCTCTGATCCAGTATACCTAAGATTGTTTTTGTAGTTATTGGTGAACAAATGATCCCGGTAATCTCATCTCAAACATACCTAGATGGAGGTTACTAAGAGACCTAGTTCTAGGTTCAATTTTACTGTGATTCATACTTATAGTTGAAGTATTGGTGCAACCATGATGTTTTGGTGATCTGAAGAGCTAGCCTTCTATATCTGCATTGATTTGTAATTGTAAAATTGTACGGTGTAATATGTAGCTTGCATATTGGTGCAGTCATGTAAAATGGTTTATTACACACTGAAAATATTCACTTCTCATACCTCCTGGCTTTCTATGATCTATATATATATATATATATATAGATATTTTATTTTTACTTGTTTCAGACATTATACTGTGGTCATAAAAGGGCACTGTCTCAAAGAATTTTAGTTGAACGAATCAACCCCAGTACTTATTTTTGTTTTTAAGCCTGGTACTTATTCTATTGGTCTCTTTTGCTAAACTGCTAAGTTACAGGGTCATAAACAAACAAATACCTATTGTCAAGTAGTGATGGTAGACAAACACAAAGACAAACACACATAGATAATGTAACAGCATGTGGACTGCTGGTGATTTTTCCTCATTCTTCCTCCTTTCCTTTTGGAAATTCCTGTTTTTCCTGTTTCTGATGAAGAGCTATACTCAAAATGTAAAGCAACAACTTTCTTCTTTCTCAGAACATCATATTAATACATTGCTTGTATTATGTTCTCATTTTTTTTTGTTTTTTCTTTTTCATTTTATCTGTTTTTTGAATTGACAATATATATATATATATATATATATATAAGGCTTCTTTCAGCTTCTTATTTCTTTATTACCCACAAGGGGCTAAACATAGAGGGGACAAACAAGGACAGACAAAGGGATTAAGTCGATTACATCGACCCCAATGCGTAACTGGTACTTAATTTATCGACCCAGAAAGGATGAAAGACAAAGTCAACCTTGGCTGAATTTGAACCCAGAACGTAAAGGCAGACGAAATACTGCTAAGCATTTCGCCCGGCCTGCTAACATTTCTGCCAGTTTGCCTTATATATATATATATATATATATATATATATATATATATATATATATATATATATATAAGGCTTCTTTCAGCTTCTGTCTACCAAATCCACTTACAAAGCTTTGGTCAGTCCAGGGCTATAGTAAAGACACTTGCCCAAGATGGCATATAGTGAAACTGGACCTGGAACCATGTGGTTACGAAGCAAGTTACAAAATGTTTACTGTGTTTTTAAAGTTACTTTCACTTAAAAATATTTTGCCCATCATAATTTGTCTAATGGAAAGGTTAGAGTTCCTTCCTTTCAGGGTTAAGTTATTTTCAGAGTATTTTCCCATTATGCACCATTTTAGGTATTTATACCCCAAAACCCCAAATATCTCAATAACTACTGGTACAGTTTATGCAAAACTTGTTTTATTCCGTTCATATTCATATTTCAGGGGCTCTTTATTTTCAAAGTATTTTCCCATTATGTGCCAGTTTAGCTGTGCAACATTGCAAGCAAGCAAGATTAAACTTCACTTTTAATGTATTATACATACACGCTAATATTGAGAATGAGTGCTCAACACTGCATTGGTGGACAAATATTCTTTATTCGTGCGGTAACTCGACTACCATTGGTTTTGCGTCTGTCACATAGGACATTGGTGTTCACCTCCATCTTGGGTAAAAACACAAATAAAGTATATACATATCCACACACACACACATATGTATACATATGTATCATATATATATATATAAATATATATATATATATATATATATATATATATATATGTGTGTGTGTGTATGTATATATGTGTGTATGAAATGATGTACACGTAAGTGCTTATTTTGATGTTGTATGTATTACTGTATTTCCAAGTATATTTATGTTTTGGAATGTATGTGCCCATGTAATTAAGTGTGTTTATTTATTTGTTTCTTTATTTATTTAGTGTGTATGTGTGTGTGTGAGTGTGTGCGTGTGTGTAAGTGAAGGTTTATTTACTTATGTGTGCACATGTGTAGACGCATGTACATAGGTGTAGTAACTATCCGTAGGTGTATATAGATGTGTGTCTATGAATATATATGTGTTTGTGTATGAATGTGACATGTGTCTATGTGGGGGAAGAGATGTGGAAAGGGAGGACTGTGATGAGGCAAAAGTGAGACAGAAAGACAGACAGATAGAGAGACAGACAGACATAGCAGCTGAAACCATGAGATGCTTTGCTACTGACTACCTTCCTTCCATCTCTACCATTACTGGTAGCAAAGAAAAAAAATTGTTGGAATAGAAAAAGAGAGGAAGGAAAGAGAGGTGAAGAGAGAGGGGAGGGAGGGAGGAAGACATGTCAAAACTTGCTATTAACTACAAGAGAACAACATGGATATCATTATAAACAATAACAATGATAATTGTTTGTAATTTTGGCACAAGGCCAGCAGTTTTGCAGAAAGGGGTTTAGTCAATGCCATCAACCCCAGTATTTGACTGGTACTTTGTATTTCGACCCAGGTGCAGGCATGGTGTGTGGTAAGAAACTTGCTTCTCAACCACTTGGTTCCAAGTTCAGTCTTAGAGTGTGTTACCTAGGGCAAGTGTCGAACCAAAGCCTTGTGAGTGGATCTGGTGGACAGAAGCTGAAAGAAGCCTGTCATGTTTATATATATTTGTGTGTGTGTGTGTCTTTGAGTTTGTGTTTGTCTCCCACCACAACTTGACAATCGATCATGGTGAGTTTATGTCCCAGTAACTTAGCAATTCGACAAAACACACCAATAGAATAAGCACCAGGCTTAAGAAAAATATAAGGTTGATTCATTAGATTAAAATTCTTGAAGGCGGTGCCCCAGCATGGCAACACTGTCATGACTGAAACAAATTAAAGAATAAAAGAAAAGGAAGGATGAGCAACTAAACTTAAAAAGTTTCAATTCCATATTTAGCATATTGAATTACTCTTGGCATTGGTTACTTTCGTAAATGAAGAACAAACAAAACAAGGGAAACAACAATGCGAGGACATGGTACATGCAAAGTATTAGCAGACACTCAGGAAACGAAAGAAAGGTGGTTTTATGTTTCGAGCAAAGCTCTTCTTCAGAAACATGAGACAGAGAAAGTCTAAGAGAAAAGGAGGACAGAGCACTAATACGTACCCCCCCCCCCCTCACACACACAATGTCTTTTAGTTTCTATCAACCAAATCATTCATAAGGCTCTGATTGGCCCAAAGTTATGGTAGGAGACACTTGCCTAAGGGGCTATAGTGTGGGACTGAACTTGAAATCATGTGATTAAGAAGAAAATCTCTCAACTACACTGCTACTCTTGTACCTACATAACCACTAACTACTCCTACACAACCAATCTTGTTCCTACACAACCACTCCTGTTTATATATATATTTTGTCAAGCCTCTACTGTCTTTTTATTATAATACTCTTTCTTCTCTCTGTCACTCACCTTCATTCCATTCACCCTCTCTCCTATACATTGTATAACAGTGCCAGTATAACTAAGGATGGTTGTGGGTCACTCCTACTCACTGTATCGTGCTTCCATTGTAACTAGGGACATCTCTAGATACCCATCCAACCCTCTTGTCTCTCCTTATCATTCCACTGCCCTCACTCATCAAAAGGCTAATGTATAATGGATTGCATCAGATCTACTTCTACCTTATACATTCGATCAATACCCTTTTCTGTATGTCCAGTCATCACTCCCTCACTCCAGTTCAGTCACCTTGTCTTGACTATTTAAACCTATAGGGAACAGGGGTTAAGGCAACCCCATAAGTGCTGACACCACAATAAAATCCACAGGGCATAAGGCAACCCCATTTGTTTTGGTACTACAGTATACTCCACCCAAAGCATTCTGCAAGTTAGTAGAGACAATGAATAGACAAGAGAACTCTAGTCTTGTCAAGGACTTGACAACCTTACTAGTGTCAGTGCCCTGATAAAATGTACCCAGTACACTTTGTAAAGTGACTGGTGATAGAAAGAACATGTAGCCATTAACATCAAGCCCCAAAATGAAACATACAAATGAGACATGGTTCTTTAACTCTTCCAGAAGAACAGAATAAGAACAACTGACTTAGCTTGTGGTAATTCATCCAATCTATGCCAGCATGAAAAACAGGCAAAAAGGCATAAAGTGATGATGATACACATATAAATAGATAGATAAATAGATATATGCATATATGTATGCATATATGTGCATGTGGGTGTGTATATATATTAATTAAGTAACGAGAAGATGGATTTTGTATTGAACTTTATTCTGTACAACATCCAATTCAACCCATCCTGCTATTGTCCTCATTGACTTATAGTTATTAGTCCAAAATATGATGATTATATATATATTTGAATGTCCATGTTAGTGGTCAACGTCATATATATATATATATATATATATATATATATATATATATACACACACGCACACACATGCATACATCATTATTGTTTAATGTCTACTTTTCCATGCTTGCCTGGGTCAGACAAGAATACATTGGGGAAGAGTTTTCAGTGGCTGTATGCTCATCTTGTTGTCAACTCCCACTTGTTTCTAAGTGAGGTAATAATCTAATCTAATAATTAGGTCATAGCTTACCAAATATATAAATCATTTGTCACTTTACATGTAAATGTTCGAAAATAAAGAATACACAGTGATTGACAGTTCAATTTTATTCCTACATCCAATATCTATCAGCCATGACAGACAAACAGATGTCAATCTTATGGTTTTACTGCATGATCTGGTGAAATTTTGTACACTGCCTTTTTCATCCTATCCACCCAACCATCTCCACTTACTACTACTAGTCAAGTATACCACAGTTATCTCCAGCCATCAACAAGCTGAGGACTAAATTAAATTGATAACTTAATTACAAACAAAAACAGGTTATTTCTGCTGCATTTAACATGCAAATCCACACACACTCTCTCTCTCTCTCTCATACACACATACACACTCATACACAAACACACACATACACACATATGCAACTTACTAAATTTTGTTTATTTAGATAGTTGGATGCAGCTTTGTGGCTTATAGAAAATAGTATGTACTTCATTTAATACATATATTACAAGCTCACTTGCTGTGCTGTACTGGGAAGACATTTATAGAATTGATTTGCTTTTGGTTAATCTGAAAATGGCAAATGAAGAGACACCCAGAAGAATTTGCAATACTAAGATTTATACATAGGGTTTGTCAAATGTGACTCTTGAAGTTATCAGCAGAGTGAAATGTCACTTTTTTGTAAGTAAATTAACATTCAGATGCTGCAGCATGTTTTTGCAGTTATTATATTTTGTGAATTTGAAACAGTTTAATGCACAGAAGTAGAAAAATAAATGATAAATTACATATGGTGGATGATGTATTAGAAATAATGTAACCCAGAAAAGACAATAAAAGGAAAAATACATTATATATTTGCTTAATTACTCAGTCCATAACCAAGAGGTCCCTAGATCAAAATTACACTCTGCAAAAAATTGGATACTATTTTTAATATTTATAAATTACAACTGACTTGTCTACAGATATACTGACCATATAAGTATACATATACCTACACGAGTAGATATAAACTGTATGTCACAGAAATTTATATAGGGACAAGGGGTCACCAACTGTTTACAGCATAACAAAACTGAAGTAGCATATGGGGCAGAGACAGCAACGATAACAAATTATAAACAAGAACCAAAAGCTCTTGTTCAATTCATTAGTTCAGGATAGTTTTGACTGAGGAGGCACAACAATATCAAAACACCAAGTGCCTCAGAATCCCCTTATGCAAATGACTTGAATGTGTTATGAACACACATCCATTGACAAGATCCAACTGCCATTAGCATATTCATTTCTGAATCTCGTCAACAACTGATTAGAATGACTTAAGAATGAAATAATAATTAGGAGGATATGTAAAATCCAGGCAGTCATCTCATCAGCACTTTATGCAGAAACTTGGCTAGTATAGTGTTTGGATAACTAAAAGATGATTGGTTATATTCCAGTCAATTATAAAAGGAGTATTTTGCCTATCCAAGGCCTGTTATAATCCTCACTGAATGAATAATAATTATTTAAATTGAGAAACAGAGAAGTCAAATCAATGTTATGTACATTTCAGTAAATGAACGTCTTTTATTTCAAATTACATACAAAGTTATGCAATTCATGCAATAAATTTAGTGTTCATTCACTTCTCCACACATTTGATTTTGAATTACAATCAACTTATGAAATAAACTTACAATGCTACAAGAAGAGTAAAAATTTTATTTATCATAAATCACACAGATTCAGCATTCTTCTTTGTACAAGTTAGCCTTTTCCTGGAGGGACGTCTTGACAAAGACCAGGAGTCCCTCATTCCCAGTGGGCTTACTGTGCCCTTAGATACCAACCTGGGTATTTCTGAAAATTGGTGCATACCTGCTCAGAATACATACATACATACATACTTATATACACATATATATGCACTTATATACAGATGGATAGATAGATAGATTGATTGATATGTAGGGAGATAAGTAGGTAGGTAGATAGGTAGGCAGGCAGGTAGGTAGGTAGGTAGGTAGGTAGGTAGATAGGCAGGCAGGCAGGTAGGTAGGTAGGTAGGTAGGTAAGTAGGTAGATACATACATACATACATACATACACACATACATACATACTCTCGGAGTGGTTGGCGTTAGGAAGGGCATCCAGCTGTAGAAACTCTACCAAATCAGATTGGAGCCTGGTGTAGCCATCTGGTTCGCCAGTCCTCAGTCAAATCGTCCAACCCATGCTAGCATGGAAGGCGGACGTTAAACAATAAAGATGATGATAATACATACATACATACATACATACATACATACATACATACATGCATGCATGCATGCATATGTATACACCCAAAACATGACATGTACAACACTAGACATTGACAGTTTTATTTGTCATAGCATGTGCCAGATGATGACAGACTGTAATGGGTGACAAGATACAGTGAAACACATCTGACTAATGTCAGCATGGACAAATGAACATAAATCTTGTCAATGACACTGGCTGTTTCTCTATGTTTCTAAGTATAAGAAAGTCTTGTTTAGAGCTGAATCTAACAAAAATGTCATCAAACATGGCATATTCAATGTTTATGTCAATACAGAGAACATTTGTAATTTTTAAGCACTCCACCTTCGACCCTTTAGTTTGAATATAAGTTACTAGAAGGCACATATGCATGCATGCACATACTGGTACATATGTACACACACACACACAAACATGTATGTGGACGCATGCAAGTTGTATGCATACATACACATATATGTGAAAATGTATAGAACATACACCCACCCATACACATGTCTGTGTATGCATGTATATGTGTGTGTGTGTGTGTGTGTGTGTGTGTGTGTGTGTGTGTGTGTGTGTGTGTGTGTGTGTGTTATCACATATAGTCAAGTACAATTGTCCTTTCAAGTAGATACTTAAAGATAAGACACAAGATCCTTTAATTATTTACATCTGTACACACAAGCTCACACATACAAAACCATGAATACATACATACATACACACACATATACACACACACACACACATATATATATATATATATATATATATATACACACAAATTTATATATATGTATATATATATGCATATATGTATATGCATGTGTGTATATATATATATATATACACACAAATTTATATATATGTATATATATATGCATATATGTATATGCATATGTGTGTATATATATATATATATACACACATACACACAGATATATATATACATATATATATATATATATATATATATACATATATACATATGTATGTGTGTGTGTGTGTATTTGTACACACACACACACGAAAATAAAGGAGAGGTGTGGGGTCTCTCATCCCGTTTATGAGCTACTCTATGTTAACTGTGCAAGTTAATACCAGTCCTCCTGCTCTTCTGAGATCACCTGTAAATTTCCCAGACATGAATGAGTCACCCACCAACTCTATATTGGTCAACTTTATATTATTTCAATTACTAGATATTATTTACTAGCACAAGAAGCACCAACTCTCTCCTCCCCATTGAACTCTTCCTCCACCACCTCCTGTAACCCATTATCTTTTGGAACACAATCTTAACGGAAGTAGCCCTCCAGTCAGACGAATTTTGCTACTTGACACCTTTATCTACTTTAGTTTGCTGTCAAAGGGTGAGACAAAAGAGTGGGGTGAGTGGATGAGATTCCCTCCCTCTCATCCTCAGTCCATTATCATAGAAACATTATCATTGAAGCTTTATATTATGTCACTATTTGTTTTAAGAAATATATTATTCAAATTGATCGGGGTGGCAGGATAGGGGGATTGGATTATAGTAAGTACCTGTCAAGAACTGAGACCCTTCCTCAGTTCAACCAATTGCACACCCTCCCACAGAAATCTGTGGCTTTATGGCTAAATTCAGAAACAGCAATTTCTGGCGAAGTAAGATGTCATAGTTACAGAAACAGTGGAGAGTTTTAGTTAATTAGCTGTTAGTCCTTAGCTTTATCCTTTTACATTTATCATCCCCATTTTGATGTCCCCTTTTCCATGCTTGCACAGGCCAGATGCAATTTATTGAGGTAGATTTTCTACAACTGCATGCCTTTCCTGTCATCAACCCTTACCTGTTTCCAAATGTTACTGCTAAGTTTAGAGTTCCACATAGATTATCATTGTCCAGTCTGCTTCCAGTTTAATGGTTAAGCAACTACTATACTTAGTAGTATTACTAGCTGAGAAATCCAGAAGGACTGCAGGAGAAATTACAATAAACAGAAGTTTATATTATTAGTTCCTACATATTTCACCATTATGGTAGCTTGGAACCCTACAGTAGATGTCCCAAGTGCATTTGGATGCTTAACCAGAATGGATCATAGTTGTTTACTAGGGATTGATATATTTTTCAGTGATGTTCCAAGGCATTGTTTATCCATGTTCCAGTGTTGAAGTAGAGCTCCACTGCTAGGAAGCAAGTTACAATGTATGTTGTGTGTACAAATAGATGTATGACTGCAACTGTTGAGTTTATGCTTCCCAAATCCTCTCACGGGGCTTTGCTTGGCCTATGGCTAAAGCAGAAGACAATCATCTAAGGTGTCACACAGTGGGACTGAATCTAAAGCAATGTTGTTGGGAAGCCAACATCGCAATCACAAAGCCATGTCTATGCTGTGCCATACATTTTATGTCTAATCCTCTATGAGTCAACCATTTTTATCATTCTCCTGTACCCCTCAACGTAAAACCAATGAAATAAATACCTGTTAGATACTGGGGTCAATCAATCATCTAAACTCCTCCTCTACAAATTTGTGGTCTTATGCCAATATGAGAGATATATACTTTAGGCAGTGAGTTGAGTTCAAGCATCAGACAGGAAACTTTGTGGTATTTATTCTGAGTATCTGCACTTTGAGTTCAAATCCTTCCCACATTAACTTTGCTTTTCATCCTTTCAGTATCACTGAAAATGTATCTATCAAAGATGATGAATTGGAGGAAATGTAAGAACATAGGACTGGATACCTTGTGGTATTTGGCTCTTAGTGTTCTGAGTACAAAACCCACTATGGGCTATTTGGGTGCTAGACTTAATCCATTGCCTCTGTTTAGCATAACCACCTGGTGCAATTCCTATTTGAAGCCATCAGTATTAAACCAATTGTGAGAATGAAGTGAAGAGTTAGGGGGCTTGTTCTGCCTTTGCCAAGGGTTGGCCTGTTATTGCAGTACTTCCAAGATTTTGCTCATCTCACACTTGAAGGTAGCAAACTGATAAAATCATTAATATGTTGGACAAAAGGAACAAAATACTTAGTGGCATTTCTTCCACCTCATTACATTTTGCATTCATATTCTGCTGAGGTAAGCTTTGCCTTTCTCCTTTCAGGGTCAATAGAATAAAGTACCATCGAGTATCAATATAATCGACTGGCCTTTCCTTCTAAAATTGCTGGTTGTGTGCCAGAATTTGATACAACTACTATTATTATCATAACTGTTTTATTTGTCTATTTGTTCATGGAGGGTTTTTGAAGGCTATGGTGACAACCAAACCATTAAGCAGACATACATATTATCATCATCCTCATCATCGTCATCATTGTTGTCATCATCGTTGTCGTTGTCATTGTTGTCGCCATCATTGCCATCATCGTCATCAGCACCTTATTTATCATCATTATTTTTACACATACTTTGTGAATTATAAACACTGCTAACTTGACAAAAAAATGACCAGCAAAAATTACAGAGTACCTATAAAATTCCTCTACAAAAAGACTAAATATTTTTACACATACTAAATCTGTATTGTATCTGTTGTTGGTAGAGGCCTACCATAGTTATGTCATACAACACTTCAATTAAATCCTTTACTAAAACATTACTGCCATTGAGACAGTTGCTTGTTTACACATGTATATATATATATATATATATATATATATATATATATATATATGTATGTATCTATGTATGTATCTATGTATGTATATAATTACATATACAAATATCCATAAATACAAATGCATACATATATAGACACACACACATATGTATATAGATGTACGTAAATATAATATATATATATATATATATATATGCGTGTATGTGTGTGTATATATTATATATATATATATATATATACATGTATGTATATGTGGTTGTGTGTGTGTATATATATATATATATATATATATATATATATATATATATACACATATTTAGATGAGATAATCAATTTAGATGAGATGCAGTTTGGGTTCGTGCCAGGTAAAAGCACTACTGATGCCTTATTTCTAGTGAGACAGCTGCAGGAGAAATACCTAGCTAAGGATAAACCTCTGTACCTGGCTTTCGTTGACATGGAGAAAGCCTTTGACAGGGTCCCCCGATCCCTTATCTGGTGGTCAATGAGGAAACTTAGGATAGAAGAATGGTTAGTGAGAGCTGTGCGAGCCATGTACAGAGATGCTGCCAGTGAGGTGAGGGTTGGAAATGAGTACAGCAATGAATTCCGGGTAGAGGTAGGGGTCCACCAAGGTTCCGTCCTCAGCCCCCTCTTATTTATCATAGTCCTCCAGGCAATCACAGAGGAGTTCAAGACAGGTTGCCCCTGGGAGCTCCTCTATGCTGATGACCTTGCCCTAATTGCGGAGTCACTATCAGAACTAGAGGAGAAGTTTCAGGTGTGGAAGCAAGGTCTAGAATTGAAGGGCCTTAGAGTCAACCCAGCTAAAACCAAAATCCTAATAAGTAGGAAGGTAGATAAAACACAAACCCCTTCAGGTAGATGGCCCTGCTCAGTATGTAGAAAAGGAGTAGGTAGTAACTCTATAAGATGTACCCGGTGCAAGCTATGGACACATAAGAGGTGCAGCAACATCAAAGGCAGGTTAACTAGGAAGTTAGTTTTTGTTTGTGGCAGATGTTCAGGTGCAATAAAGACTGTAAACAAACAGGAAACAACTTCTATCTCATTCCAGGGTGAAAAACTAGAGGTAGTCGATAGCTTCCGCTATCTGGGCGACCAAGTTAGTAGTGGGGGTGGGTGCGCTGAAAGTGTAGCTGCTAGAATAAGAATAGCCTGGGCAAAGTTTAGAGAGCTCTTACCCCTGCTGGCGACAAAGGGACTCTCACTCAGAGTAAAAGGCAGACTGTATGACGCATGCGTACGAACAGCCATGCTACATGGCAGTGAAACATGGGCTGTAACTGCTGAGGACATACGTAAGCTCGCAAGGAATGAAGCCAGTATGCTCCGTTGGGTGTGTAATGTCAATGTGAATACCCGTCAGAGTGTAAGTATCTTGAGAGAAAAGCTGAACATTAGAAGCATCAGTTGTGGTGTGCAAGAGAGACGATTGCGCTGGTATGGACATGTGGTGAGAATGGATGAGGATAGCTGCGTGAAAAAGTGCCACACCCTAACAGTTGAGGGAACCCGTGGAAGAGGTAGGCCCAGGAAGACCTGGGCTGAGGTGGTGAGGCAAGACCTTCATACATTGGGCCTCACCGAGGCGATGACTACTGACCGAGACCTTTGGAAATGTGTTGTGCGTGAGAAGACCCGGCAAGCCAAGTAAGATCGTTGCCAGTGCCCCTGGACTGGCTCTTGTGTGGGTGGCACATGAGATGCACCATTTTGAGCGTGGCCGTTGCCAGTACCGCCTGACTGGCTCCCGTAGGATTTTCGAGTGAGATTGTTGCCAGTGCCCCTGGACTGGCTTGTGCGGGTGGCACATAGAAGACACCATTTCGAGCGTGGCCGTTTTCGTGCGGGTGACACGTAAAAGCACCCACTACACTCTGAGTGGTTGGCGTTAGGAAGGGCATCCAGCTGTAGAAACTCTGCCAAATTAGATTGGAGCCTGGTGTTGCCATCCGGTTTCACCAGTCCTCAGTCAAATCGTCCAACCCATGCTAGCATGGAAAGCGGACGTTAAACGATGATGATGATGATGATGTATGTATGTACATATATTCTTGCAGATATGTAGACATTTCCTACAAAGCTATGAAAGCCAGGAAAAACAGTTGATCCAATGGATTATAAGATTATGATAATATAAAAAAAAGCTTTTGGACTTTTGGATTACTATACCATAGGAAAGGTGATGTAAGTAAAAAAGTTTTGTTTGTTTATCTTTTATTGCTCTTGTTTATATAAAGGGGTGGCGTGGGGGTAGCAATGGTGTCTGTGGCGATGGGTTTCCTGTAAGTATTTCATATCTTTGCCACCTGCAAGTAATATTATAGAGTGATAGTTTTTGACCAGGTAATGGACAAGGCCATTAAGTACAACATATGCAAGTATGGTAGCTAAGCTGTTTTTATTGTTGGGTACAAAGGTACATTTATTTTTATGTATATTTATATCAGTACACATATGTCTGGTCTATCACTTTATGTTCATTCAGTCTGTGTGCTAGAGTATATGCTCATATCTGCACACTTATTAAGTTTGATTCATGTGAAAAAGTACGTCTATCTATGCATTTCTACATGTTTTCATGTTTGCTCGTGTTATATGTTGTGTATGTAGTCATTGTCTGTGTTATAAATGTACTTCATAGGTTCAACACTAGAATCAACATAGTAGGATGTGCTTAAATATGTGTTGTGTGTTTGTGCATGCATGTATGCATTAGTATGTATGTCCATGCATATATGTGTATGTGTCATTTCAACTGTAGAAGTATGTGAATAGGGCCCAAATGTGCAGCAAACTTTAGTAATAGGCACAGACATAGCTATATAGGCACGGGCATGGCTGTTGTAGAATGTTTGATTTGTAACTACATGGTCCCAGGTTCAGTCTCACTGTGTGGCATTTGCGGTAAGTGTCCTCTACTACAGCCTCCAGCCACCAAGGCCTTGTCAATGGATTTGGTTGACAGAAACTAATGCCCATCATATATAAGTGTGTGTGTGTTTGTGTGGGTGTGTGTTGTGTCTGTCCTTCACCACTACTTCACGATTGTTGTTGGTGTGTTTACATTCCTGTAAGTCAGTAGTTCAGCAAAAGAGTCTGACAGAATAAGTACCAGGTTTGAAGGAAAATGGAATAAGTACCGAGGTCAATTTGTTCAACTAAAATTCTTCAAAGTGGTGCCCCAGCCTGACCATAGTCTAATGACTGAAACAAGTAAACTATAAAAGATAAAAGAAACTAACTGAATTCATATACTGGACCATAATAGAATGTTATAGTTTATCTTGCCTGATCTGGTGGCCTGCTCTCTTGAGCAGTGATTCTCAAAATGTCTGTTTAGTGGACAAAATGCTTAGTGACATTTCTTCCACCTCATTGCATTTTGCATTCCTATCCTGCTGAGGTAAGCTTTACCATTCTCCTTTCGGGGTCAATATGACCTTTGGGGGTCCATATAAGATTTTGTCAAAGTTTATGTGAAATAAATTGTTTATACTCCTACAATAGAAAAATATTTTAACATTTTTTTTATGCAATTCCTAATAATATTTAATTATAAATATAAAAGACAATAAGTATTTCTAAACATCGAATGGCTATGGGGGTCTGGTAGAGAAACATAGGAATCAAAGAGGTCCATTGGCAATAAATGATTGATAAGCACTGTTCTAGAGTGTCTCTAATGTATTGTTGGTGCAGGAATATTCTTGTCGGAGGAACCGATAACACATTGAGGGGAAGTCCGCAGTAAAAGATCACTGAATCAGCCTAAATAGACTATATGTTATGTGTGCGTGTGTGTGTGTACACATACATACACACATACATGCATACATTTATACACATATACACATATATGTACATACGGTAAAGAAATGCAGATGTAGGATAGATATATTAGTAGGTATATAGGTTTGTCTGTGTGCCAGAGTATGCCCTAGAGAAGAAAGCCAAATGTGATTAATTGCCCTTATGGATTCATGAAAGGACTTGATTCTGTTTCTACATCTATCTAACTTTTAAATATCTGTCACTTCATTTTTCTGAATGTTTATATAATGTTGATAATGTTCTCAATGAACCAACCCTATCACACTAGCTTATATTCACACACAAGCACACACACACACACACACACACACACACACACACACCACACACACACACACACACGTTCCTTTTAATCCTTCTAAGTTACCTACTTCCTTCTGTGTAGGTAATGTTTTAAATCATGATCTTATAACTGCTTAATTTTAAACAATAATCACACAGTATAGCTTGTTATGTGTGTGTGTGTGTGTGTGTATAGATAGATAGATAGATAGATAGATAGATAGATAGATAGATAGATAGATATAAACTATACTGTGTGATTATTGTTTAAAATATATACATACATATATGCATGTATGTATGTGTGTGTGTATGTATGTATATATACATACAGTCACACATACATACATACATACATACAGATGTATGTATGTATGTACGTACGTATGTGTGCGTGTGTATGTATGTATGTATGTATGTATGTTTTTTTATGTGTGTGTGCATCATCGTTATCATTTAATCTATGCTGGCATGTTTTGGACAGTTTGACAGGATCCAGTGAGCTAGAGGACTGCATCAGGCCCAGTTATCAGCTTTGACATGGTTTCTATTGCTAGATGCCCTTCTTAATACCAACCAATTGACAGTGTGTACTGGGTGCAAGATAATGTGCTGTGACAGAGATGGAAGTCAGAGGTACATAAACATGACTATAGTAAGTGGGTTGACAACTGTGGTACATTCATGTCAGATATGACAGGGCATGGAGAATGGTAGCAGATATGACAGGTGTTAAAGATGAGGTATAACAAGTCTAAGGTGTAGCTCTGAGGAGCTGAATACAAGGGAAGGATGATAATGAAAATGAGGGATGGTTTTTAATATGAAGTCGTTCCAGAGAAAGGAGGCAAATAGTAGTATATAAAAAAAAGGGATGATGAAATTAGTGTCAATTTCTGCTCTCAAATGATTACAGCACTCAAGTAGTTAGAAGGGTATCAAGTATTAGGAGATTGAAGTGTGGAAAATCCTTGATGGGGCAGATTGGATGCAAGGACAGGGCTCAGCATGTACAGGCATAGAAAAATGCTCTTAGAACCTCAGTTTTCTCCATGATGGGAGGATTTCTCAAGCACAGCACATTGTCAATCATCCCAGTCTTTTGTCATCTCCTCTGGGAGATTCAATATCTTGAGACCAGCTTTTACTTCTTTATCACATATAGTCCTGGATTGTCCTTTTCCACAAATGCTGTCCACTTTAAGCAACTAGTACTTCTGTATGCAGCTGTCCTCATCTATATGCATCACATGGCCACACCAGCACAGTCTTCTTTCATGCATACTATATCTGATTCCTTTTATGCCTAATTTTTCACTCAATACATTTGACATTGTACAAACAATGGAACATGCTAGCTTCTGTATGATGTGATTTGGGAGAATTTACCTGCTGTCTCTAGCAAGTAAAGTGATTGTATAGCATGCATGGGCAACATTTTTGAGGAAGTGGGCAGCAAAAGACATGGCTTATCACCAAATAAGCCACACTACCAAAAAATTCAAGGTAATTTTTCAAGTATGTCATTCAGAAAATTCCACAAGCTACAGTTCACCTATGACTGATATATAAAGTGTCCTCTATTTCTTCAAATACCTTATATCTGCACTAGTTTCCTTTCAAACTGTGTCCTATATTTTGCACTATTTTCTGCATGTGAATGCATATGATTGTGTTTGCTTGGTCAAATATAGGTAATGAGTAAGTAAACTGGGTTCCTGCCAGTTACATTGAATATTCAGTTTTCAGTCAACTAAATTACCTGCTCATTGGATTAGCATATAAGTTGCAGAGTATTCCACTGGCACATGTACTATTAAAGTAATCTCAGGTACATTCAGAGTGACACTGTGTGAGAAGTTTGTGTCATCAAATGACGTTCTGTTCTGGTCCTTTTCTCTCATACTTTACATCTCTTGGTTCCTCATCTCTTGGTTCCTCATCTCTTGGTTCCTCATCTCCAGGCATTTTTTTCCCCCATGGAGTTTGGAGTCCTGCAAGTTGCATGGCAAACTTACTAGAGCTGGAGGCAAGAAAATATCATATAGTATATGCTGTAAAGTGATTGGCATGCCGAAGCTGATCCTAAAGCAAGATGCAGTTGTTGGGTCCATCAGATCCTGTCAAACTGTCCAGCCATACCAGCATGGAACACAGACGTTAAATGATGATGATGAATCCATCTGAGAGGTTTCTTTTTGGTAGCAAAGAGAGCATGTAAATTTCTGCATCCATTGGAGAGTCTGTTAGATGGATTCATGTTAGTGCACATTTGAGCTTGGCAATTATTGACAGTGTATCACTTTATTCCAATTACTTACTTACAAAAGATCTATATACTGATAGTATAAGAATGGCTTGATAGATGGACGGATGTTGCCCACAACAGGTTTCACATGAAATCTTGAAATAAAACTGAATAATGACATACATATATCATCATCATTTAACGTCCGCTTTCCATGCTAGCATGGGTTGGACGATTTGACTGAGGACTGGCAAACCAGAAGGCTGCACCAGGCTCCAATCTGATCTGGCAGAGTTTCTACAGCTGGGTGCCCTTCCTAACGCCAACCACTCCGAGAGTGCAGTGGGTGCTTTTACGTGCCACGGGCACGAGGGCCAGTCACACAGTACTGGCAATGGCCAAGCTCAAAAGTGTTTTTTACGTGCCACCTGCATGGGAGCCAGTCCAGCAGCACTGGCAACGACCTCACTCGAATGATTTTCTATCGTACCACCAGCACAAAATTCGATATCTATAATCATACTTTCAGACTTTGTAATGCTAAAAACCTTCCTGCCGACCGTCTTTGTAATCCCGAAAAATATCGTAACTATTGGTCCAGCCGTCTGGCTGTGAAAAGGGTGCAGACGAAGAGACGGGCAGACAGACAGACAGACGGACATAACGCCTGTTATAGTAAGATAGCAAATCTGCCCATCTACGATGGGAAATAAAGGGATAGTATCGCAGATCTAAACCCTCTAAATTCACAAACTATATGGGCGGGAGTGGGGCGTGGGGGAATCTAGAGTTAATCCGCGTTGCCAGAATTTTAACAAAAAAAAAAAAATCAAAGGTGATTTGTTAATACAAAACTCAATATCCACTAAATAATCATACTTTTCACATCTTTTTCGTTAAAATCCTTCCTGATTGCCTCTTTCGCAATCCAAAAGAACATCGTGACCATTGGTCCAGCCGTTTGACAGACAGACGGACAGACAGATGGACAAAACGGCCATTATAGTAAGATATTTTAGTTTATAATTACACAGGGTTTGTTTTTATTAGCAGTTGTATACAAATCTAATAATACACTCTCAAAAACAGGTTAAATCATGTCTATTCTTGAGCAACTCTAATGCCTCAATGGTTGGTTCAACATAACAAACAACACAGTGTACATTCTGGGAGAATAATTACCATATGCCACTGATACACACTGGTATGAACCCAAAAGTCCACCTAATGCATTTATCACTTCTCTCATTATCCCACTGTGTGTGTGTGTGTGTGTGTGTGTGTGTATGTGTGTTAATAATCGATTAAGTAAACAGAAGATGGAATTGGTATAATTCTTTATCTTGTATGACAATCATTTCGACCCATCCTGCTTGTGTCCTTTATGGGTGGGATGCTGTGCATCATATCTTGCATCAATTTTGCAGTCTGGGTCACATCAGGTACATTCATACATAAAGTGGTGTCTCATTAAAGATCTTGAGTTTTGGTGGTTGTGTTGTTATTTGCTCTAACTGAAGCGGGCAAATAGAAACATAACTGCCAAAAGTTGAAGATCTTTAGTGAGACACCATTTTAAGTATGTATGTACCTGATGTGACCCAGACTGCAAAATGAATGCAACGTAATATGATGTACAGCATCCCACCCATAAAGGACACACGAAGGATGGATTGTCATGCAAAATAAAGAGTTATACGATTGTCATACAAAATAAAGAATTATACCAATTCCATCTTCTGTTTGCTTAATTGATTATTATCTCAACTAACACTGCAGAATTATTCCTGAAGTGGAGCCAACAGAAATTTACCGCAACTGCAGATGGCACCAGGTAGCCCAAACTGTGCCAGTGCTTTACTCAACACATCAGCACACTAATTGACATATACTCATTAGTCAAAAAAATTACATATATATATATATATATATATATATAGGCACAGGTATGGCTGTGTAGTAAGAAGCTTGCTTCCCAACCACATGGTTCTAGGTTCAGTCCCACTGCATGGCACCTTGGGCAAGTGTCTTCTACTATAGCCTTGGGCCAACCAAAGCCTTGTGAGTGGATTTGGTGGATGGAAACTGGAAGAAGCTTATCATATATATATTTATATATGTGTGTGTGTGTGTGTGTGTGTGTGTGTGTGTGTGTGTGTGTCTTTGTGTCTGTGTAGAGCCTGAAGAGTTGAGAAATTCAGCGTAATGTATTGCATAATCTTATAGATATTTGCTCATCTTACATACCTACATGTACTATATCATGCCACAAAAAAGTCTTTTGTTGAAACATTGTAGCAATACCATATAATCCATTTGTCTACTTTCGTCACACACACACACACACACATGTATACACACACACACACATGTATACACACACGCACATGTATACACACACACGTGTGTGTGTGTGTGTGTGTGTGTGTGTGTGTGTGTGTGTGTGTGTGTGTGTGTGTGTGTGTGTGTGTGTGTGTGTGTGTGTGTGTGTGTGTGTGTGTGTGTGTGTGTGTGTGTGTGTGTGTGTGTGTGTGTGTATTATATAGTCAGCTTACAAAAGGACCTCTATGTGATCATTCTACTTGTTAAAATTAGCCACCAAATTTCCCTTGTATCAACCAGACTAACTTGCTGCTATACAAAAACAACCACAATTCAAAAAAAAATTTGTCCAATGCTATTTCATCAGCCATCATATAAATAAGTAGCCCAAGCAGAGATATTGGTGTTGTTAACCATAGTTTAACTTGCCAGTATCATTATTATGTCATTGATAGTGAGGTAAGAGGTCATGTTCATAGACAAGAAAGACTATACAAATAAATATGTTTCCATACATATTAAACTGTTTAATACTTATAGATTTACAACATGGGAAATATAGAGAATATTCTAGTTAAATCTGTTATGTTGGCATGTTCATTGTCATTATAGAAATAGGAGAAAATAGAGCAGTTAATTAGATAATTGGATGGTTGGACATATGTCAGTATTAAATCACATAGATAATTTACCTTCATGGATCAGGTATTTTCAAAGTATTATATGAGGACAAGTAGATGGAAATGAAAACATATCTTGTGGAATAAAGTGACAAGGTTTTGGAGTTCAAGCCACCAACTTTTATAATGCTAGGCAAGATTTTCTAGAACCTTCAAATTACTATTTCATGAGAAGCTTAGAGCTTCTTTGATGTTTACCACCCTTAGTTAATATATGCTAGCTGATACTGATTGGTTGGTAATCTTTTCCATAAATGTTCTATTTTCCCAAGTGGCTCCCATACTATTTATAGCAGCATGATTATTGTGACTGCCTGCTGAAAATCCAAGTGAGGTGACTTTAATGGCAGAACCCTCTCTGCACTATTTTTACTGATGCACAGTGTGCACAGGACCTCATCATTTAATGTTTGTTTTTATTAAGATAGCAAAGCTCTGATGTTGAACATACAAACACAAGTCCACAATGACATACCTAAGGTTTTATGTGTCATGTAATATCTGCAATATCTGCAGTTTCTTGTTATAAAAATGCTTATCAACAAGCATTTACCTTAAATTAAGATAATTTTATACAAGTAAGCAACACTTCAATATCAAGTTTATTTTAAAAAATTAAAATTTCAGCCCTCTGGGCTTAAAAAGTTCCTCATCACTACTGTTGGATGTGGTCTTAGAAAGATTTGGTTGCTAGTTTCAGCAAAACAGAACCACTGCAAGGAAGCTCACTGCATCTGCTAGCATAAATCTATTGAACTTCACAAAATAATGAAGAGCTCCTTACAATATGAAAAGGGAAAAGTTTTATAACTTTTGAATATTTCAGGCACAAAGGTCCACTATCCAGCCTTTGTGCCTGAAATATATAAAGTTTATTAAACTTTTCCTTTTTCGCATTGTAAGAAGCTCTCTGTCTTCATTATTCTATTATTTTAGTTCTTAATCACAATGTTTCAAGCAAGTTGCAACACCCTTCTTAAATTTACTTTCATTGTTTCTTTCTTAGATCTTGATTTACTGTTAATCATTGTTGTGATTGTTATTGTTGGTAACTAACAGATCTATGTCTATACAAAACATTTAGTGACAATAACTGAAGAGAGGTCAACTAAACAGCTATAATATTTTACCAGTCATATTTCATTTACAAATGAAATACAGTGAATTAGCCTGTCTAATCACAATCACTGTGCTGAATTGTGATAGAGCCTTATGTTGACGTCATTACAATGAAAAAATATTGAATACTAATGTTACCATGTTGACAACAATGAACTACTTTGACTATCTATCTACCTCTAAATCATATACTTCAATAGTTTCAAATGATTATATAAAGATCAGGAGGTTAAGGTCAATTCAGCAGGTAAGTTGTAAATAGGTGTCAGAGAGGAGAGGGACTAATTTAGCTATGTATTACACCAGAACACTATTAGCTATAAACCCCACATTGATATCAAAGAAAAGCTGACATTTAAAAACAAATGAAGATAATAAACCGCATTCCATATTTAATTAAATGGGCTAACAAAGAAATGAATCTTTAGTTTTTGTAAAATGATCCCACTCTATTGTGTGAAGCAATTTGGACGTTCAACACAGTACAGTAGTTGTTGATATTGTTTAGCCCCGAGTCAGCTCTCCATGATCAAGTAGACCTATGATGAAAAGTGTTTCAGCTATGACCACTCTACCTTTTTATATATAACGGATCACCTTGTTCATTGTGTCTTCCTTTATGAAGGTTGTAGGGTATGACTCAAAGGAAATTTGGCTGAATTTCTAATGACCACTGAGAGGCTTGACTAAAAAATAGATCCAATTGTCTGTTGTAATTCTGTACAAAGATTTTTTCAATGTTTTCTTCAAACTAATTGTTTTATTGTCTTATTGAGGGAAAACTTTCACATCATAAAATAGGGATGTTTTAACTGATTAAATCTTAGATCACATGATTGATTAAGTGATTGACTGATAAGTTAACTGATTGATACCCGTAGAATCATTGAAAGATAACGATAAATAGAATGAGTGATAATTTCATTCAGTTGTTGTTTAGTATAGTACCAAGTCAACCTTGATTGAGCAGACATACACTGAAAGCAGTAGCATAGCAGGGTGCATTGGCCCAACCTAAATGGTTAAAGCATAAGTTTTATTTTGACTGAAAAGTCATGTTTGTATTCTGTCATTGGTTTAGCATAAGACACCAGATCTTTACTCTAGCTACTTGATATATGAGTATAAAAAATGGCATATTTCATTACCACAAATAATTACTCAGGTAATTAAACAAATAATATCTGAAGTCACTTATTAACTGATAACAGACCACTTGAACACAAGGACAAGCAATTTATATAATAGTTTCTAAATTATGAACAAGGCCAGCAATTTTGAGGGGAGAGTATAAGTCAATACCATCAACTGGTACTTTATTTAATTAACCCCAGAATGTAATGAGTTGGAGCAAATACCATAAAGCATTTTGTCCAATGCTCTAATGTTTCTGCTAGCTCAGGGCAGTACTTGCATGAGAAAAGATACTGTTTTATTTCATGCCTTAAATATAAGCAATGAAACACACACGCACACACAAAAGATATTAAATCAGTCATTTGTTTAAGTTTTCAGTAGTTGAACTCAGTTGCCCAGCAGATGTCAACATAATGTTGAAAGTTAGTGAAAAAGAAAGTACATATATTAAATTGATAAGATATCTACAATAACTCCATCTGGTCTATTACTTTGGATTTCTAATCATTATTACCAGAGCTCTTGGATAGCTGACTGACTACCTCAATACCAATCTTAAGAAGCTAGCATGTAATAAGTGCATATACACATGCATCTCAGATCTACATATGCACTGACATCCAAGTGTGAAACTATGTGTTCATGTGTACCTGCATGCTTATATGCTTGTATGCACATATACTCTTTTACTTGTTTCAGTCATTGACTGTGGCCATGCTGTATACACACACACACATATGAGTGTGTTTGCATCGCCATGCTTGAGGAGAAGACCCATCAAGCCAAGTGAAATCGTAGTTATGGCAGATATTGGTGTCACGCAACTGGCACCCATGCTAATGGCATGTAAAAACACTGATTATACTCTCAGAGTGGTTGGCATTAGGAAGGACATCTGGCTGTAGAAACCATGCTAAATCAGACTGGAGTCTGGTGTAGCCCCTCAGCTTATGCCAGCATAGACAACAGACGTTGAATGATGATGATAATGATGATATACTCTTTTACTCTTTTACTTGTTTCAGTCATTTTTGACTGCGGCCATGCTGGAGCACCACCTTTAGTCGAGCAAATCGACCCCAGGACTTATTCTTTTGTAAGCCTAGTACTTATTCTATCGGTTTCTTTTGCCGAACCGCTAAGTTACGGGGACGTAAACACACCAGCATCGGTTGTCAAGCAATGTTGGGGGGACAAACACAGACACACACACACACATATATATACATATATACGACGGGCTTCTTTCAGTTTCCGTCTACCAAATCCACTCACAAGGCTTTGGTCGGCCCGAGGCTATAGTAGAAGACACTTGCCCAAGGTGCCACGCAGTGGGACTGAACCCGGAACCATGTGGTTGGTAAGCAAGCTACTTACCACACAGCCACTCCTGCGCCTATTTATATATATATATAAATCTAATATCATTCTTAATGTATACACACTCTTTGTAGGCCAGTTACTGCAGTATGTGCTGAGATAGCATCCCTCATAGACTTGGTGTGTAAAAAACTCAATAAATATCAGAGTGAGAAAGAGATGAAAATTCACCCCAACAGCAGCCAGTGAGTGTGTCAGATGCATTTCAACCATTTTGGGCCTTTTTGATGGCACACAGTTGCAGCCAGCACCATGCTCAGACAGGAATTTGTCATCTCTGATATAGGAAAAAGTGAATAAAACACTCACTGATGCTGCAATTAATTACCTGACTGACTAAAAATCCAGTCTACACAATTGAGGTGGTGTTTAATTAAAATAGTCATCTATGTATCATACTTAATGTATACACATTGTTGATAGGTATGTCACTGCAGTATTTTTCCTATTTGAGAGTTGAGTGACTTGTCTAAATACAAACTCTTGCTGCTGACAAACAAAATACAGACTGTTGACTTATTAATTGCCAGTTCACACCATTTACATTTAGCTAGCTGTTGCTCTCTTTCTTTCTCTTTCTCTCTCTCTTTCCATCTCTCATTCTCTCACACACACACACACACTTTCAGTAACCACATATCAGATATATCATACGGACTATAAAACTGTCTCTGCATGTAGACAGATTGATAGACCAACAGATTGTTATTTTGCCCCAGGTTAATTGTTATTGAGCAGGCCTATGACTAAAAGCATTCCAGTTATGATCATCCATTATTTCTATGGGTATGTAGGGCTACATTATGCAATGTATCCTTCCTTTGCCAAAATAGTAGGATGGGATGTGAAGGGAGTTTGACTACTATTTTTAGAAGCTCCCATATTTGCTAGTTTAAACAGAGAAAGATATAAAACTTGGAGTACGACCATTTTTTATCAACCTCAAGCTCAGCTTTAAGTAGACCTGTGATATAAGACATTCTAACTGAGACCAATCTATCTTATTTTAATTCATTGCATGTCTAAGGCATTATCTAATATCTTTATATTTTACTTGTTTCAGTCATTGAGTCGTGACCATGCTGGAACATTGCCTTGAAGGGTTTCATTGTCATCATCATTGTTTAATGTCTGCTTTCCATGCTGGCATGGTTTGGACAGTTTGACTGAGGGCTGGCAAGCCAAAAGGCTGCACCAGGCTCCAATCTGATCTGGCAAAGTTTCTACAGCTGGTGCCCTTCCTAACACCAACCACTCCGAGAATGTAGTGGGCACTTTTTACAAACCACCAGCATGAGGACCAGTCAGGCGGCACTGGCAATGACCACGCTGAAATGGTACCTTTTACGTGTCACAGGCACAGGAGCCAGTCAGGCGGCACTGGCAATGACCATACTCAAATGGTGCTTTTTATGTGCCACTGGAATCGATCATGCTTGAATGGTGCTTTTTACATGCCACTGGCACGGATGCTAGTCAGACAGCACTGGCAATGACCATGCTTGAAAGATGCTTTTTATGTGCCACCAGCACAGAACCAGTTAGGCGGTACTGGCATCGACCACGCTCGAATGGTGCTTTTTACATGCCACCAGCATGGGTGTCAGTCAGGTGGTACTGGCATCGGCCACAAAAATGACTTCATTTGACTCAACAGGTCTTCACAAGCACAGTTTATTGCCCAATGATTGAAGGGTACTCTTAAATGGACTGGTTATGCTGCACTGGCATAGACCATGGTTATGGTTTCACTTGGCTTGCTGGGTCTCCTCAAGCATATCTTCAAAGGTCTCGATCACTTGTCATCACCTCCTTGAGGCCCAACGTTCAAAGGTCATGCTTCACTACCTCATCCCAGGTCTTCCTGGGTCTACCTCTTCCACAGGTTCCCTCAACTGCTAGGGTGTGACACTTTTTGCATACAGCTGTCCTCATCCATACGCAACACATGACCATACCAGTGCAGTCATCTCTCTTCAACACCACATCTGATGCTTCTTATGTCCAACTTTTCTCTCGGGGTGCTTACACTCTGTCATGTGTGCACACTGACATTGTACATCCAGCGGAGCATTCAGACAAATTGACCCTGGTACTTACTTATTTTTTAAAAGTTTGGTACTTATTCCATCAACCTATTTTGCTAAACCACTAAGTTATGGGGGACATAAACAAACCAACACCAGTCATCAAGTAGTTGGGAAACAATGCAAACACAAAGACATATATACATACATACAAATATATATATATATATATATATATATGAGCTTTCACACCATTTCTGTCACCCAAATTTACTCACAAGGCTTTTGTTGGCTTGGGGTTATAGTAAATGACACTTGCCCAAGGTGCCATGAAATGGGACTGAACCCAAAACCATGTTGCTGTAAAGCAGGCAACCACACTGCCATACCTATGTCTATATCTTATTCCATTTTTACAACAGCAGAATATGTAGAATATGTTCTGAGAAAAATTTGGCAGCTATTTTCAGCAAGTTGAGTGACCACATTGAGGCTTTCTGATGTTGACTTTATGAGATCAAGACTAAACTGTAATGGCTTGGAGCAGTCAACTTGTGTCCAAATATGATCACTTCTTAGATACCAATAGCACTTCATAAAGAGCAGTAGCAATGGAGATGCCACTGCACAAGCAAGCAGCTAGAGAATATGGCTATGACCACCTAAATTACATCTACTGAGGGGGGCCTCACAAATGAAGAAACTATGGAAATAGTGAGTTTTTATTATCATAGATGCACATGATGCCCAGACTGCTACAACAATAATTAGCAGTTTTGAAAGGTTTGAACTATACTGTTCTTGAAATTAGCTACTTAGAACACATAGTGTAATGTAGCCCGAGATACAGAATGACTGAATATTTCAATATTTTAAGTGTTAGGCAACTAGGTAGCTAGCTAATTTGGATATCAGCATTAAGGTGTCATCGTAAATAAATAAATAAAAAATACACTAGAAAATTTCATTTAATTAATATCAAAGGATTTTCACTTCCTTCACAATAATTCCCAGCGAACTTGCACAGTGTTAATGTGCGTACGTGTGTGTGTGTGTGTGTGTGTCTGTGTGAAGGAAAGAGAAAGAGATGACAGGTTGGATAGCTGAATAGTCTTGGGACATGAGCTTTCTATAAATCAATCAAATACAAGACATAAGCAAATACTAAGACGCACAAAAATAAAAATAATAAAATGAAAATAAATAAATAAATAATGAAACAAAATTTTAAGACAGACCAATAAACATATTGAGAATATCAAGACCAGACAGGTAAAATTGAATGATCTGTTATGGCTGGTTCAGCTACAGACACAAATGTTACCATATTGTGTTATTTAGCCTCCAGGTTAACCTTTATTGAGCAGATCTATGATCAAAGACCTCAACAAGTATTTTCCTTACCAGAATTAGAATTCCTATGATAGACTGACTTACAACATCAATGTATGGTATAATATAAAGGACAAAACCACCATAAACCAAGAACCCTTAAACAAGTTTAATCCTTTAAGAGTTAGAGTTTCAATGAAGGACAACTTAAAACCATATGAACACAAGACACAAAAGATGTACAGCCAACAATCATATGAAAAATATAAATCCATTATCAGCTGCTTAATGAATTTCATTGTGATTTCAACATTTTGGTGATATATATATATATATATATATATATGTTGCTGTTGGCACTCCATCACTTACGACGTCGAGGGTTCCAGTTGATCCGATCAACGGAACAGCCTGCTCGTGAAATTAACATGCAAGTGGCTGAGCACTCCACAGACACGTGTACCCTTAACGTAGTTCTCGGGGATATTCAGCGTGACAGAGTGTGACAAGGCTGACCCTTTGAATTACAGGCACAACAGAAACAGGAAATAAGAGTGAGAGAAAGTTGTGGTGGAAGAGTACAGCAGGGTTTGCCACCATCCTCTGTCAGAGCCTCGTGGAGCTTTAGGTGTTTTTGCTCAATAAACACTCACAACGCCCGGTCTGGGAATCGAAACCTCGATCCTATGACCGCGAGTCTGCTGTCTTAACCACTGGGCCATTGCGCCTCCACACATATATATATATATATATATATATATATATATATATATATATATATATATACACACACACACACACACACACACACACATATATATATAAAATTACACACATGTAATTGGATGCACTCAACACATGGCAATTAAATCAGAGAGTTTGGCTCTTATGTTAATTGCATTAAGCTTGTATTTCTGTTTCAATTGTCTCATGATGTGTTTGAGTCCTATACCAGCCCTATCAGGTGCATCCCAGTGGTGAAGAATTACATTTGTCTTTGGCTTTAGAGTCTGACAAGATGCCCATGGAGCTAAGCGTTTTCTGGATGCAAAACTATTGGTTACTTTACATTTAATATATATATATTTTAGAGGGAAAAGGACAACAAAATCAAGGCAGGACAAGTATCTCAAGTCATTTAGAGTACTTAATTGGAGTAAGGTGAATTTAAAGTAATTGGTTAATTAATTAATTAACTATTTATTTGTTCGATGTCATACAGTTGTTTCTAAGATATCCCAAGTGAGATATCTAAGATATCTCCATACACTTTATCCCCACCCCACACACACATATACTCGCATATACAAATCCTAATGTCTTTCATTTTATTTGCACTCAGATGAATTCTAAAATGACTGAAACAAGACCAGTTTTGTTTGTACCATCATCTAAATGAATAAATATATCCACTCTACTTTATGTTATTGAGAACTTGGATTGAAATTGTGATTCTTCTAGTCTTTTTTAAATGGATATTTACAAATATATAAAGGGGTTATAACTAAATACTGCAAAGTATCTTATCCAGTGTTAATGATTCTTCATTTTTGTGAAATGCAGTTTTGCAGATAAAAGAAGTTTTAATTCCTTTTGCTTTAATTGGGTTCATATGGTTTCCTCTCAATTTGATGTTCATCTCATTTAATAATTTAAAGATTTCAGAAAGATAAATAAGACCATTCCTTTGGATTTCTAGCTCATTACATATTTTCTAATAACATAACTTACAAGTTACCAAAACAGATACTGTAGAGAAAACAAAAATATTGCTTTTATGAACTTCATGATACTATTTAGTATTGTAGTAAATGACACTCAAATTCTTGTTCAGTTTCATAGCAAAATTTCTCAAAACTACAGGTTTGGTTATGGATAGGTTCCATTTATTCACTGTTTTAATAACATTGTGTTAAGTTTTATATACTTCTTAAATGTCTTATAGATAAGTGTTGCTGATAAATAACACAGAGAAACACAAAGATATCTGAAAGTTCTTGTTTTAAGTGTGCTATAAATCCATGATGGTGACCAGTCATGATAAGTGCTCCATCAGTTGTACATGCAATAATATTTGTGAGAGGAATATTCTTATTATTAAAAGTGTTCAGTTACTCTATAAATTTTATAGAATCTTTCTGTCAGTTTACAATTGCTTGGCAAATAAGAACTCTTCTATAACATCTTGATTAGTATTTGCATAACACACATTAGCGCCAATAGCAAAAATCCATTATCACGAGATGTTGTCTCATTGAGTTATAATGCAAATTCTATGGTTTGTAAAACCTATAAACTGTTTTGTTGTTTTTTTTTTTTTGTTATTTCCAATGTTATATATCATTTCTTTAGTTCTTGATAATACGAAACTATTGCTGACAGGAATTAGTGATGTAATATTATTTTTACCAGGGATCATCCAGAATATTTATAACTTCATTTGTGACTAGAAAGACAAGATCTTCACCAATAGTAAGTGATGGTCCATATCTGGTGATTAATTTTCAAATTTTGTTTGATGCAACTTTCTCTAACTGATTTCTTTGTTTTACAATCAACTCATTAACAATGAATCATTTTTTAAATATATTTTTTAAAGTCCTAAACACAGGTTACATCCCTTTTTGTTTCACCTGGATGATTTGTTTTTAAAGTTCACTCATTCATGAAGTTTTCTTTCTATTGTTTGAGTAAGTTTATTCAGATAGACATATTAGTAACTATTCCCTTTTAAATGACACATGACCTCCCTATTTCAGATACATGAGTAATGTTAACACTTTCATTTTACATATTTCATAGTGCTAATCACAATATCAATGTTTACATAAAAACCTTTAGCTTAATGAAGGACTGGTGTACATAAATAAAAAATAAATAAATAAAACTAGCTTCAACTGAATACTATAAGAAATAATCTGAGGAATGATTCATTTATACAGATTTAAATATAGATAATTGTTAACGTATAATTATGCTAATCATTGAACCAAAGTAAAACATTTTTGGTTACATGGATGTTGACAAAAATATTTAAAAATGAATAAAGAGTGATAATACTTTCATTATTCAATACGTTCATCCATTAATACTTACTGATATTTTAAGGCAGCAAGCTAGCAGAATCGTTAACATGCCAGATAAAGTGCTTTGTGACATTTTGTCCATATTTACATTCTGAGTTCAAATTCTGCTGAAGTAACTATGTCTTTCATCCCTTCGGAGTCAATAAAATAAGTACCAGTCAAGCATTGGGGATGATGTAATTGCCTTAATCCTCCAAAGAAATTACTGGCCCTGTGCTAAAATTTGAAATCGATATTTACTGATATTTCCCACCTGGATGGGACACCAGTCCATTGCAGGATTATTCACTTATGCTTGCTAAGTGGACTGGAGCAACATAAAATGAAGTGTTTTACTCAAGAACACAACACATCACCCAGTTCAGGAATCGAAACCATAATCTTATGATCATGAGTCCAAGACCCTAACCGCTAAGCCAGGTGCCATGGAAACCAGGAAACCAGCCTTATGAGTCCATATGACTCAGGATGGAACTTGCTTACATTTACTGATATTACAGGATATCTCCTACTGATATGACTAACAAAAACTTTAAGTTCTATAAAGGTGTTGTTGTTGAAAAATCAAACCAATTATTAATGTAGGCATTCATGTAAGTGGGACCATTTCATTTCATCTTCACAGCCACCCTAAAACAAAGGTCTACAGCCCAAAGAATAAATCAGAAAATGGCTTGTGAAGCTGTTTGTAGCTAAAACTGAAATTATTGACAATGAGATATTTTCACAAGGTAGAAGTCCCTGGAAATAGTTGTTACCATGTATGTAAAAATCTAAGAACTTTCGCTCATTTCTCTTAATTCCTAAACTTCTAACATTCTATGAAGAAAAATAAAGAAAACATGCATTTCATAGATATCTCCAGACCTGTAATTATTTCCATCTTTAATGAATGGCTCACTTCAATAAAATGCTTAATTAATAAGCCACAAGTTGTATCATGCCAACAACTTCTAAAAAGAATGAAACAGTACTATATATGATTACCACCATCTAGAAATTTTAAGAGTTTTGTAATATGTGAACAAAAAAATTAAGTAGGGCAATTCTGTGAGTCTTTTTCTTTATAATTTCTTAATTTCACACAATGACAAAATAATAATTGATATTACTCCTCATAAACATAAAATTTTAAAGCATGATTACAAAATGAAGCAGTTTATATTTATAAGACTAAGTGAAGGAAAAAAAATATTTCGTAATAAAAGTATTAATGAGTGACAGTATTCAAGAAAAAGGAAACACTTTTAATTTCTATTGAAAGGCTTACCAATTATGGTATTAACTTTGCAATGAGGTTTATACTAAGTATTATAAAATAGTCACTGGTCAATCACTTTAATCTTCTTGAGAAAGATTATTTACTTTTATCCCACTACAGATTGAAATTTATTATTATCAACCTACTAATGAAATTAACTTTATTGTGTGATTAAAACCAGTATAAAATAAAGTCTTTGGCAGATGAGACCTTAATCATCATTATTTTAGCATCCACTTTTCCATACATGCATGGCTCAGATGGAATTCATTGAGACAGATTTTGACCGTCAGTTGCCAGCCTTCATTTGCTTCTAAGTAAAGTAATATTTTCCTTTGACTAAGGTGGCAGGCTGGAAGAATCATCAGCATGCAAGACAAAAATGGCATTTCATCTGTCTTTACATTCTGAATACAAATTCTATTAAGGTTGACTTTGCCTTTCATCCTTTCACGGTCAATAAAATAAGTACCAGTCAAGCACTGGGGTCGTTGTAATCAACCTGACCCCCACCTCCAAAATTGCTGGCCTTGTGCCAAAATTTGAACTTAATATTTCCTTAAGACTAGACATGTTTTCACAAAAGATTGGGAACAAATGACACCACTTTCTTTTAAATGAAAGGGTGAGTTTTAAGAGAGATTTGGCTGCTATTTGTAGTAGCTCAAGTTACTACTAACACACCTGTGTGTGTGTGTGCGTGTGTGCGTGTGCGTGCGTGTGTGTGTGTGTGTGTGTGTTTTGTTGTGGTGAAAAAAATGCTTTTTCTCAGAATATTTTGCACAATAGTTTTTTAAGAAATCTGGACATCTTTCTTACTGCTAACCGTTCAACTTCAATTACAATTGTCAATCGTTGAGAGTCAAGTAGACTGAGATATACATATAGTGTTATCATATAAAGCGGAAGTCCAATACAAAGTTTTGAACTCATTATCTTGTGGTTAGCAATCCATGAAGCATGTATACAGCCTGTACAGATGATGTAAAGCAGATGATGATCAGCAAACTTTATTAATTGCTGTATGTTATACACTTCCTCCTATATTGAATCTGATTGAGTTTTCAATAAGATGACTGCAATTATACAACTCATTGTTTGACAACAAAGATTGCTAATAATGCAATTATAAATTGATAGGTATAGGAAATGAACAATAACTTGCAACCCACAGGTAAATGTCCCTATAGAAAACATAGGCTGAATATATAAGATATATCTTTGAGTTACATAAAATACATGTTCAGATTGACTTGGAAACATATGTAGTACAGATTTACCTTCTTCATTCCCTACATCTGTTGATTTATAAATATGTATTTACATACACATGCACACACACACATATATATATATATGTATATATATATATATATATATATATATATATATATATACCAGTAAAGAATATAAACCTCCCTATTCAAGTTCCTATGCTTTCTTTCAACTACATTTCAAGCAAACCATTCACTAAATGTCACATGTTTGATACAAATTCTACGAGCTAAATTTGAACTGGCAAAATTTTTATAATGTTTTATCACTCTTAATCACTATTCCATCCACCCTTGGCTATTCCCCAACTTCTCTCTCTCTCACACACACACACACACACACTAGTTTTCTTTCTCTTCTCTCCCTTTTCATTTCTCTCTCTTTCTCCCTCTCATTCAATCAAAAATACAAACACTTTCTTTTCTCTATATCTTTCATATGCACACATCATGTCCTTCTGCATCCTCTTGTCCTCACCCAGCCCTTCTCCTACCCATACCCTCCACCTCCAGATATCAAGATTAGCCCACAATAAATCAGAAGACAGCAGGATAACAACAACAATAACAACAGCAACACAGTCAGCAACCAAATTCAGATTTAGTACAAAGTTAATCCTTTCCATTAATGAATTCCATTCAGTGATTGGGATGTGGGGGTGAGAGTGTAGGTGGAGGTGATTTAAGGTCTGTTTCTTATATAATAGTTATATGGTGTTGTTGTTGTAACAGTGTTGTCACCCAATGGTTTCCATGAAATCCAGGCTCTTCTAAGGTAAGGAGTTTTGCAGGTCACGAGGTCCCACATACAAGCCCACTCTATGCATTTCTTACATTTTGGGGTTGACTGAAGCTTCTTAAGTAAAATTGAGTAGATGGAAACTGAGTAGAGGCTCATTGAATAGATTGCATCTGCAATTCAGAGCTTCAACCTTGTCACAGATTATGTCATCTTAATTCTTTAGAAGAATTAAACTAACAACTTATATGCTAGTGAAATACACAGCCACTTACATTTGGATTGCATAATTGCTTCTGTGTCATGGCTGTAGTTAGTGTCAACTGAATGGTGTGGTTATTTCTGTGTTTCTACCATAATCAATCACCAATGGATTGTGTAAATGCTACTGTGTCATAGTGGAAATAGTTAGTAAACCTTAGGTGCTGTGACTATTTTTGTGCTACTGCTAGAACTAGTGACTACTGGATTGTATGACTGCTTTTGTGCCTTGGAGGTACTTAATAACCACATGATGTAACTGCTACTGTGTTACTTCTGAATTTAATGGTTAATGGATAGTCTGGTTGTTTTTTGTGTTATTGCTGGAATCATCAGTTATGGAAAGGTGTAGCTGCTACTGTGTCACTACACTTCATTTGGTCAACACTAGATTTTATTTAGTAAATGCTAGCAGCTTACTTGGTCAACTGAATCTAATGCTCAGTTGATGAACATTATCAGTTTATTCAGCTCTTGGAGAGACTGGATACGATTACCAGAGAATGAAAAGAGTCAATTAAACAACCATACAACATAAGTTAATGCAACAAATAATGAAACAGAATGTTACCATTCTTCCAAGTATGCAGACATTTAAAACAAATGTTCACTTTGTATCATGTTTTGTTATGATAATACGTAGGCAGTACTATTTTTGTAGCTGTAACATTCCATTATATTTACACTCCACATAGAGGTAACATAACTAGCAGTCTGTTGCTATGGCAACTTATCCTTGCTATGGTTTGTTTTTAAATCTGGTTAACCCTTCCAAATCTAGTGTAAGTAACTGTTCAGCAATGTCATTTCTCTACTATATTTAAGGATGCAGAGTTGATAAGAAAACAGTAGAGACCTAGATTTCAGATCAAATTGGGACAGACTTTGTCATCCCTTCAGGGTTCGATCAAATAAATATCATTAATATTTGGAGACAGTTTCAATTGTTTTTTTTCTTTCGTGTGATCTCCCCTTCCTACTTCTTTGAGATATAGCACCAAATCAAAATAAATTGTTGTTTAGGGAATCTAATTGATCCATTGTACCAGTTTAATATTACTGATATCATTACAGTTTGAGAATCCCCTTCTTACATTAGAATAGCTCTGGTAAAAAAACAATGTAGTCAAAGTTACTATGTATGCACACATGCATGCACACACGCACACACACACACACACACACACACAAACACACACACACAAACACACACACAAACAGAACTTTCATTCATATATAAGTGGCAGGGATTAAGTGAACAGTTAGCTTAATCTTTTGTATTTTTTTATTCTCACCAAGGGACCGGGAGTTGTGGCAATTTCTTGTATTTGAGAAGGTATGGCAAGCTAAGTGAATTGCTGTCATTCATACATACAGGCTTGTCCTTCGCAGATGCCAGTGTCACATAAAATGCGTTCATGTCGGTGCTGCATAAACACACCTGTGCCATTGGCATGTAAAAAGCATCCAGTCCACTCTGTAAAGAGGTCAGTGTTAGGAATAATATTCAGCCATAGAAACCATGCCACAACAGACAATTAGAGTTTGGATAGTTCCCTGGCTGGCCAGCTCCATGTCAGACTGTCCAACCCATGCCAGCATGGAAAACAGATGTTAAACGATGATGATGATAATCGAACACATTTGTCAATTATTTGCAGATGCTATATTTATAATACATCTATCCATCTTCACTACCCACCATTTCTGGGCAGGCCATTGGGGTAGAGTCCTCTGGTACTTTCTCCATAGGGTCCTCTCAGAAACAACTGTCATCACACTTTCCAACTGGACTTCAATGTGTGATGAACTAAGACTATGGATAGCATCCAACCATCACATTCTTGGTTTATCTCTAGGTCTCCTGCTGGTCAGCTCAGCTTGAAGAATCTGTCTTGCAGATTTTATTGTATTTATTATACACACATAATAAAATTACAATATTTTCTGAAAGAGGCACAAAACAAGAAGCCTGGGGAGAGGTGTAGCTGATTTATACGAACTCTAATACTTGAGTGGTACTTTATTTTATCAACCATGGAAGGATAAAAGGTAAATTCAACACCAGCAAGATTTTAACTCTAAAGAAAAGACTAACTAGATTTAGCAAGGCATTTTTTTGTTCAGCTAATGTGGCATATTCACAGTGATTTCTAATACAGGCACAAGACGGTAGTGCGTGCGTGCGTGCGTGTGTGTGGCTGACTTAGTGGCCCTCATGATTGATAAATGATGTGCCACTGACAATAATAAATCTATCAACCCTCGAAAGATGAAAGGCAAAATCAAGTTTGGCAGCATTCCAACTTAGAGCAAAAAGGGATGCGCAGCATTTTATCTGGCACAGTACTGATTCTGTCAATTCATCTCTGAATAAAAACGTTAAAAATAACACAAGAACAGCAATAATGAAATTAGTTTGGGGACACAAATATAGTTGGGCTGGTATCCAAGTGTGCAGTAAACCTATCCAGGCCAATGAAGTTTTGCATGCCTTGGTTGTGATCTAGCCAGTACTGGTGTCCTGTCTCACTGAGCAGGTGCAAATTATGATAAACATACTAGGAAAAAGAATAACCCTATACCAACCAACTCATTCTGCTAATAATAGAAAGAGATAATGAAACAAGAAACTGCCAAATCTACGGGATAGTGGAAGGGAATCCTGGAATGGAGGGGTGCAACTAGAGAACCCAGGTATGGCAGATTTGGAGTGAGAGTAGAAAACCAGGTTCCCCACTGGTTTTTATCTTGTGACTGATCCTAAGAACACAAAAACAACTCTAGATTACAGGACAAAAATCATTGAAGTAGGAAGGAGCAAATCGAAAATGCTGATCAAAAGCCAATAACAGAGTTGCTCTTGAATGCTTCTATGAAACTGAAATGTGTTGTAAATATGGCATCAAGAAAGCGAAAAAAAAAAGGCTCATCAAATTTGGATTGAAAAGGTAATGTTTGAGATCAGGGCAACCCAACTTATGCACCAAATCTGTGTTATATGGAAAAAGAACTTGTTTACCATCATAAACATTGAAGAAATAAAGGGCAATGTTGAGAGAAGACTGCTAGATTTTTATGATTTTGATGAGTTTTTAGAAGAAATTATGGCAATCATTCGATAGTAGTACGCTGGTTGTCAACTGGTTGTCAGATCGCCGAAATTATTGCTAGTGAAATTGAGAGCACAGAGGAGGATGCATTAAGTGGGATAGGTGAAGGTAGTGGAAACCAGAATAGTGATATTAGTGCAATGGAGAATGCATGTAGAAACCTAACTCCTAGGTGCCATTACCATTTGAGCTTGAGCAATGGTTCTTAACCAAGGTCCATATGGCACTGGGGGGGGGGGGGGTCTACATGAGATTTGTTGTTAAAATTTATAAGCAATAAATTACTTATACTTCTACAATACGCAATTTTTTTTTTTAATGTAATTCCAAATAACATTTAATAATGAAAATACGGTAGGATTTTTTTATATACATCGAATGGCTATGGGGGTCCAGTAGAGTAAGATAGGAATCAAATTGGTCTATAGGCAAAAAAATGGTTGGGAAAAACTGATGTAGAGAATAATGATCTGGAAATACTTAACATACTAACTGTATAGCTAATGTATGGTCATCAATGTAAGTGGAGGTTTAATTTTTTGTATAAATATCTTGTTTTAATTATTGTGTGTTTTATCATAATGTTTTCTATATTTGTTTCCATGTAATTTGTTGTGCTTTATAATTTTTTTAACTTGTCCTTTCACAAGATATGAACAGTGCCTAATGAGACAGATTTTTGCATAGTGTCAATATCATAGTTTACTTTGAGTAGGTCACAATATATGCACACATACAACAGACACACACAAGCATATGCCAAAAAATATGCATTCCTACATGCATGTATATATGTGTGTGATGTGTATGTATGGTATGTGTGTGTGTGTTTGGATACATGCTGTTTATTTATGACTAATGTGCATATACTTATAAGTATTTATTATTTAATGTCAATAAAATATTAATCTATGTATAGTCATATATACAAGCAATTGTTATTGTTGAGTGTTTATGCAGATGTGTGTATTTATATGTATGGATGCTTATGTTGTACATGCTTGTAATTGCTGTTGATTGATCCCATTATATTTATTCAGTACACATTAACCTATGACAGCAGAGTTATGTTGATAAGTCTGCTTTGCAACTAGTTGGCTTGGGGTTTAATTCCATTGTGAGGTAACTCAGACAGGCATTTTCCATTACTGTCTCTTGGGTGACCAAAATTTGGCAGACGAAAATTGTGTGAAAATCCATTGAAGGGATCATACCGGTTCTTGGATGGTAAACATCTGCTGCCTGGTTAAACTTAGAGCTTAGGTGACTTTAGAAGAGTCCAATCTGTTGCAAACATTCAGGTGAGATCTCAAATTTGAAGATAACTGTTCCCTTTCTTTTAGCCAGTCTCAAAGTCCCTGGAAAGGGTTCAAGGGTACTGCTGTTCCTTCTCTGATTAAACCAAATAAAGGGGAAAAAACACAGATACTATGTTTATACAAAGTAATTAATATCAAAGAATATGTTATGGAATAAATATATGAAGTAATATTCTTTCTAATATAGGCACAAGGCCAGAAATTTTGGGAGAGGAGGCTAGTCGATTTCATCAACCCCAGTACTCAACTGGTTCTTATTTTATTAACCCTGGAAGGATGAAAGGCAAAGTCGACTTTGAAAGCATTTGAACTCAGAATGTAAAGACAAGCGAAATGTCACTAAGAATTTTTCCCTGCATGCTAACAGTTCTGCCAGCTTGCTGCCTTAATATGTGAAGTAATATTGATTTCAAATTTTGACACAAGGCCAGCAATTTCAAGGGAGAGAATAAATTGATTACATCGACCTCAGTGTTTGACTAGTAGTTATTTTATTGACTCTGAAAGGAGAAAAGGCAAAGTCACCCTTGGCAGCATTTGAACTCAGAAAGTAAAGATTGGCAAATTGCTGCTAAGCATTTTGCACAGTATGCTAACAATCATGTCAGCTTGCCACCTTGATATGTGAAGTAATATCACTATGTATTTAGTGTTGCTGTAAAATTAGGCCCCATGAAAGTATTTTCAGTATCCCAGGATGGAAACTGAACTGAACTGAATTTCATTATTATTTAATGATTCAATAAGATTCACTTACCTCTCCTTCCCAACATGTTGAGCAATAGTAGTGGAAGGCTTTTTATTAAAATCTAAACAAGTATATGCCTAGATACTAATTCATTTACAAAATGGTGTGTCGAGGTTGATAACTGGGCAATAACCATAACTTCGTGCAACCACCTATATTTTGGCATGTTGATACATAACTGGTTATGACAGAAATTCAATAATGTTACCATGGTTAACCAATAAGAGATCCTCTACATAATTGCTCAACCTGGTAGAAGTAGTAGCCAAATCTCTCTCTCAAATCACACTTGTAGTTTTTCAACAGAACACATTACATAATGTAGTACTAGATGCCCCTAAAAAGATTGGATGGTCATAGCCAAAATGCCTTTGATCATGAGTTTGTTCAATTAAGGTTGACTAGGGAAGCAAAGGGGTGGTTAAACCACAGCAGCATGTAAAAATGATTGTATAAATAACTGCTTATTTGTTTACCTTGTTACATAACTATCAATCAAAGTCTTTAATTAATTTTGTGGGTCTTACCCTGAAAAATGAATCAATGTCAGTTATTTTTCTAGACTGACATTGATTTATCTCAATTTTAAGACATTTTTTTATCATCATCATCATCTATTTGTTTTTCATGCTGGCATTGGTTGGGTAGGCCATCACAGTTCAAGTTAAATCTAATTTGAAGTTACTGTCCTCATTGATAGCTTAGCAGACTTAGTATCACTCATACATCTTTTTTTTTTGACATAATTTTTCTTGTTGGATGCTCTTCCTATCGCCAACCACTTTACAGAGTGTACTGAGTGCATTATGACACCAGCACTAATGAAGCTGCCATGTACCTCTCAAAACTGAAAAATCCTCACTACACTGCAAGACTTTACCCTTTATGTTGTTATAATTATTATTTTATAGCTTTGATTGAACAAACTTTAGATCAAAAGCATTCAACCCATAATAATTCATGTCTTCTTTCCGGGTTTGGTGTATATATGAGCAATTTTAAAATGTGGTATCCATAGTTTCTAGTTTTTTAAGACAAGAGTCTGATATGAGAGAGATTTAACAGCTCTTTTTATGCAGATCAGGCAGCTACAGAGAGGCTGATTCAGTTCTTCATGTCTCAATGTTTTTAGGATGTAAATATAACATTTGGTTACAGTAACCAATAATAATAATAATGGCATGTGCTGCTCTCTCACTCAGTAATAATAATAATAATAATAATAATAATAATAATAATAATAATAATAATAATAATCCTTTCTACTATAGGCACAAGGTCTTGGAATTTTGAGAGAGGGGGATAGTCAATTACATCGACCCCAGCACTCAATTGGTACTTATTTTATCAACCCCGAAAGGATGAAAGGCAAAGTTGACCCCAGTGGAATTTGAACTCTGAATGTAAAGACAGGTGAAAAGCTACTAAGCATTTTGCCCGACATGCTAACGACTCTGCCAACTCACTGCCTTTTTTTAAAACAAAATAATAAACCTTTCTACAATAGGCACAAGACCTGAAATTTTGGAGAGGGGGCTAGTTAATTATGTCAACCCAGTAATCAACTGGTACTTAATTTATCAACCCCCAAAGGATGAAAGGCAACCTTGAAGACATTTTAACTTAGGACATAAAGCCAAAAGAAATACCACTAAGCATTTTGTCTGATATAACAATTCAGCAGTAATATTTGCTGCATATTATCAAAACAGACTTGAGACAGAAAAAGAAAAAATCTTTCTGTTTTTTAAGTCTGCATGTTTAGGACAATGGCAGCATACTGTTTTATTATATGTTGCATTAACTTGTGTTGTACAGATGTTTGGTTGACTCTTATTGTTAGATTGTAATCATGGTAACTTCTAGAGCTGAATAAACTGCTAATGTTGACTAAATAAACTGCATGTGTCAATCGACCAAATAAACTGCTGATGTTGACCAAACCAAACAAACAGCCAGTATTTATCAGATAGACTGCTGGTATTCAACAAATTATGCTACCCAGTTTTTATGTACAAAACATCTCAGGTGAACCTTAAACCAAATAAAACATGCAATATTTGTGTAGCCTTGGATCAGTTCAGATTAAGCAGACTTATGGTATTGGTTGTTTGTTGATTGACAAGGTATGGTCCTCAAATCCATTGCTCCAGATATATCATGCTTTCACCTAAATGAGGAACATGCTTTACCAGATGAATTTACAGTAGTTTATCTCATAGAATGTACTGTAGTAGTCTGGACAAGATGCCTTTTCTCCACTAACAAGCTATTTCCTGGAAGCACAATGTTAAAGCCAAACTTAACAGCTCAATCTGATCAAATTAACAGCTGAATCTCCAACAATTCTTTGTATCCTTAAGAAAGCTCAAAGGTATGTTATATTGTTTAGTGGAGAAGAATACTTCATGCTGTTTGTTGTATGGCCTGTTGGCTATTGTATTGTCAATTCTACCAACACGTGGCTACTAATGCCCTTTTCTCAGTGGTATTTTACTGGCCAATTATATATATATATATATATATATATATATATATATATATATATATATATATACACACACATAAATACTCTTTGGTGGTCTTTGCTTGGATAATTGACGAAGCCTTATCAAGAACAGCTTATCTTTTTTATGAAAATTTATGACTGATTCTGAAAATGTAGCATTATGCTAAATAAACATTCTGGTAACTATAGTCTTGTCAGATGCTGTACAATCAAGAAACTGTGGGATTCCCTGATTAACCAGAAGTGATAGCTCTTCTGTACGGGTATTACAAAAGTTTGTATACTCGGTATACTTCCATTTTGATCTTCATTTTCTCTCATTTAATTTCAATGTAAACCCACACCACATTTGTTCATGTAATACACCCTCATCTGTTCTCCTCATGGTAAATAGAAGGCGTTATCAGCATTTTCCTTTCCCTCCTCCTCCTCCACTTCTTATTATTATTATTTTCATTATCATCTTCTTTCAATTCTGTTTCCTTTTCTTGCCGAGTGTCTTCCTGACACCTAGGGCAGAGAAAAGCACTGTATATATTTGTAGGCCATTAAAATAAACACCCCAGATTGTTCATTTACAAAGTCATGTGATAGAGAAAAAGGGAAAGAAAGACAGAGAAAAAGAAAAAAATTTTAAATATCAAAATAAACAAAGAAAATAAAAGGGAAAAAAAAAGAAAATTCACAGCAACAATTCTCTTCTCAATACATGTGACATAGCAGTTAAGACAATCTTTTGTACTTCCTGTATGGATGGTAAGCCAGGGAACATTTTTTGATCATTCCAAGTACTCCTACAATCACTGGTATTGTAACCGTCTTAAGATGCCACATCTTTTTGATTTCGATTAGCAAATCTTTATATTTTCTGAGCTTATCAATTTTTTTTGCCAAAATATTATGGTCACAGGGTATGCTCATGTCAATCAATAAACAGACTATTGCTTTTGTCTTTCACAACAATACCTGGTTTATTTGCCTTGATGGTCCGATCTGTACACATTGGGAAATCCCAAAGAATAGTTACATTTTCTCCCTCAGTTACAACTTAAGGGTGGTGCTTGTACCATTTGTCTGCAGTTTTGATTTTATAATGCTGAACATTATCCAATGTAGATATTGGCCAACTCTGTCATGATTTGATTTGTACTCTACAGGTGCAAAAACCTTACACCCGGAAATTAGGTGGTCCACTATTTCAATCCCATCGTTGCAGTTTTGGCACTTTGAGTCTACACTATTTTTTATCACATTGGCTTGATAGTTCCGGGTCAATAAGCTCTGATCTTGAGTAGCCAAGATAAAGCCTTTACTTTCTGCCTTTAGCCCTGAGCTCCATAGCCATTGATATGTGTGCTTCTGGTCTACATCAGCTTATTTGCTATGGGCCACATATTTGCCATGCAGAGGTTTTTGTTCCCACCTATCAGCCAATTGTTCAAACACATCTTGCTTTGCTATTGATTTCACCTTCTTTGCAACTACATTTGCTACACTTCCATCATGTTATTCAACCTGGGTAATATGCATAAACTCACTTGAAAATTTTTTGCTCTCCTTCATAACAGAATGAAGCTTCTCACATCTTTCATGGTTTTCAACAAACTTTAGCATTTAGTTGCTAGATGTTTCTAGATATTTTGCCAGTCCAGTTGTGGTGGTTTTGTAAGAGATTTCAAATTTCCAAAAATATTCAACTTCTTCCATTAAAGTGGTATCTTCTTTGTGAAAATAATGTAGAATGTTTTCATATTGGATGTGAACAGCTTATTTTGTTTGTAAAACTTGTTTCTCTTCACAAATCTTCGTATTCTTTGAGCTTTTGCTTGGACTCTTTGCTTCACTGTTTCTTTTGCTTAAAGTATTTCTTCTCTTGGTAAGAAACTGTTTTCTCTTCATCTTTCTTCCTTTTCTGGTTTTTACATCTTTTCCACAGATTAATTCCTTTAATATTAATATTTCACCTGTAATTATATCAATCTCTTTTTCAATTTTACTTTTCCAGTTTGGAATTCTTCTCAGGTTTGTATTTCTTTGTTTTTTCAGAGGCATTACAACTGATTTCAATTGTTTTAGCAGCTGTGTAAATAAATTCACTTAATTCAGTGAGATCTGGTTTTAGATCTTGTATAATTTCTTTTGTTACATAGCTTCCAATTTTAATTTGTTTTCTATTTTTGATTGTATATAAGAGTTTATGAAGTTGTTCTCTATCATGCATATTGGCATGTCTTACAGCTGCAAGCTTATTCAGGACTTTCTGCTTTATTTCTGTCATAGACTTTCTATGTCCTTCAGTAAATGTGTGGTATTATTATTATTATTGAGAGCAGTCAGGTTCATTTTTAGTATTCTTGTTTGTGAGAGCAGTCGAGTTTATTTCAGATATTTTCATTTTAAAAATCACCTCTAGTTAATTGTTGAGAGGACATTGGTGTTGCCTTGGTGGAGGTTTGCACTCTGAGTGCCCTTGTTATTATTTACTTTTAATCTGCATGTTTGTTACAATCACTCGCTAAGACACACTCAGCATCCTAAGGCAAGTGAAGGTTAAGAGATGTTACTGTATGAGTAGCCCTTCCCATTCAAAAGGTCCCTGAATAAGGGTTGTTCAAGGATGTTGAACGAAACACCCATGTTTCCAAAGGTGAATTATCCAAACCCCAAAGAATTCCTCTCAACACATGGCTATGATGTTCCCCCACTACTTCTGCTCATGATCAGAGATGATCATATCATCAGCTACTAAGGGACATGCTCAACTGGTTAAGGTCAAATAACTGATTATTATTATTTCTTCATCAGACAATGTTAATATGAATTACAAGTTTTTATTTTTCCCTTCAAACTAAAAGCTTTTGACAGAAAGTACTCTACTTTGTCTTGATGTCTGTCTTGATGTCCAACTGTTCTAGATAGTAGACAGATTTTTTTTTAAGAGTGAACATAATCCTTTGATGATAACTAATTTAACTTACACTTGTGCTACAGGGCATCCCCATACTCTTGATATTTCTACTTTCTATTCAGTGTATTTTGAAATATTTTGTATTTCCTTGTTAGCAATGATTTTGTCAGAAGGAGTTACACAATCCATTATGATTCACTTTTTCTTTTCCATATCATGAATAATAATATCTGGCTTATGGTGTTCCATCATTCTATCTGGCTGTCAAAAATCTCATAAAAACCTTTGGTTTACCAGGTTCATTTGAAGCCTTTATTTATTACATGATTGTAACACTCATCTGAAGTGTAGCAACCTTTTTTTTTTTTACCAAGTGATCAATATAAATTCACACAAATCTTATACTACTACTTGTATTCTTTCTGAGTTAGCAGTTTACAACCTGTTTCAATATCATTATTTTCTGCTCACTGTTGTAGAGCTGGTGCAATAAATATCCTTATTCACTGAATTAATATTTAGTGCTTGATCTTGGGCAGCTACCAACAAATTCTCAGATTTTTTTCTTTAAATCTGCATTAGGAACCACTCCCAGGATGAATCATAATTGTTAGCATTCTCACTATCTCTGTGGATATATCCATATAATTGCATTTCTATAACAACTTCCTTTCTTCCACAAATTATCATCCGTTGATATACTTCTTTAATTCAATATAAGTAAGTCCTAGTTCATTGCTGTATGTTTCAGTAGTTCTTCATGTTTTACAAGGTAGTAGTTTGCGGACTTTTTCCCTTCATCCACAAAATACAAATTGCTAACTTATTTCCCCTAACTTCGATTTCATGCATTATTGCATTTCATCAGCTACAGACACTGAACCTATCTCAGAGAGCTATGAATGATGGATTCAGTGTTTGTAGCTGATACAATAATGCATGAAATAGAAGTTAGGGGAAATAAGTTAGCAATTTGTATTGTGTGGATGAAAGATTGAATTAAATATGAAAAATATGTTTTACACATATTGTCTAAGAGAAGATTCTTCTCCCATGGCTATTTTCACAGCAAAATGTTTTCCTGCATCCAAGTGTACACAAACATGCTAAATATGATTGTACACACCGTTGAAGTACTGCTCACAGTTCTGTGAAAGAACTGCTGTTGCTACACAAAGATCATTTACCAGATCTAAAAATAAAATAAAATTTTGAATTGAGTTCAAAGCACTCTATAACCATTCTTTATCTATTCTCAGTACACAAATATGCAATTGCTATTCCTACTTCCTACTTCACATTTGAGTGGTTACTGGGTAATAAGGAAATGCTAAAAAAAAGTACAACCCCCCTTCCCTTTGTTTCACTTACATGTTACAATGTACATTTTGCTACCAAAACAACCCATTAATATTAATATAAATAAAATAGATGTAAATTTGTGTGTGTGTGTGTGTGTGTGTGTGTGTGTGTGTGTGTGTGTGTGTGTGTGTGTGTGTGTGTGTGTGTGTGTGTGTGTGTGTGTGTGTGTGTGTGTGTGTGTGTGTGTGTGTGTGCGTGTCAAATGATAGTTTTGCCCTTGGGCTTTTTAGGACTGTAGGATTTATAGTTTTGTAAGTTTAAGCGGATATTAGATGTTCCCGAGTGGGTGGGCATTCATTGTCTGTGAACACTAATTTCAAGTTGTAGGGATTGTATAAGAATTTATTAAGGTGTGTGTATATATGTGTGGAGACCCTATTTTCTTCTGAAAATACTGAACTTGATTTTTTTTTTTTTTTTTTAGAGGAAGGTTAATTTGGGGGGGATGACCTTCCTTTCTATAAAGAATTTTAATTTAGTTCCAGTATATTCCTACACAGTCAGAAAACTGAAGCTGTAACCCCCTCCCATACATACTCACATCTTGAAACTTATCTTTTACTCATTTCAATTATTGGATGGCAACCATGCTAAGGCACTACCTTAAAATCGTTTACTGGAACAAATTGACTTGTTTTTAAGTCTTGATTTTTGGAAACTGACTTTGCATCTTGGGCAAGTGTCTTCTACTACTTGTAAATTGGTAAGTGGAAACAATGAGGAAGCCTGTCGTGTGTATGTGTATATGTGTATGTGCATGTGCAGGTATGGCTGTGTGATTAAGAAACTTGTTTCACAATCACGTGGCTTCAGGTCCCATTGCTTTCTTGTAAAGATGAGCTCTTCAAGATAGCAGCTTTCCAACATCAAGGGCAGATTATTAAATAAAATATGTTTTTCCTTTATGATTTTTTCAATACCATATAAGTAAAATATGAAAACTTAGTCACAGTAGGGACATGGCAGAAATATATACCAAAGATAGAATTTGCAATAATTATAACATGTAAAATAGAGAAAGACAGATATAGAATAGGATAGGTAGGTAACAGAGATACAAACAGGTATACAAGAAGAGAAGTAAGAAAGAGAGAGACAAGCATTTTGGAAGACGGGTAGATGGGAAAACGAATAATTAAGTTGATGGGATCAGAAAGAGAAAACTGGCATACAAGATGATATGCAGTAGAGCCTCACACATGTAGTATGGTGAAATGAATATTTTAACTAATAGAGATTTTCTCTATAATTAGTAACTAAATACTCCTTTGGGGAGTGCTTAAACATCTAAAAACAATAAGAGAGATGCTTTGATATTAGCCTAGCAAAATCTTTAGAAAATATAGGGCTTTCCTATAAGTAGGTTATCTCCCTTGGCTAGGCGGCGCTCCATGTAGACAAACTTCTGCAGACTATCCACGCTATTGTTATTGTTTTACGTCTTATCATGGATATAAAGCAGCTCGATAATTCAGCTATCGAAGTACTTACTGTGCCTGAGTTAAAGAAATATTTAAGATTATATGGATAGTATGTTACTGTAAGAAAGGCGGACTTGACTGAAAGGTTGAAAGGTATAAAAATTCTGTCGATGAAGAATGTCAACAAAGTAAATTCATCAGACGATAAGTCTGAAGTATCGGACGATACTTCAGACAGGAATAAGCAGAAGCTTATATCTCCTCTCGGTGAAGTATTGCCTGATCCCAATCTGCTTTCAGCAACCATTCACTGATTTGGCCATGAGCATGATGAGGTGTAAATTTATTATTTAATCAAACAAACACACGCACGCACACACACACACACACACACATATATATATATATATATATATATATATATATATATATATATATATATATATATATATATATATATATATATATATATATATATATATATATATATATATATATATATATATATATATATATATATATATATATATATATATATATATATATATATATATATATATATATATATATATATATATATATATATATATATCCAAGAATAAGAGGAATAACCAGCAAAAGTGGACTCCTATATGCTAGAAATAGATGCCAAATCGGCATCTATTTCTAGCATATAAGAGTCCACTTTTGCTGGTCATTCCTCTTATTTTTGTATGTAATATAATTTTAATCTTCGATTTTTTTTAATATGCTAGACCACTGGTTCTAATTGATTAATATCAATTTCTACTCTTATTAATAAATAAACATAATATATATATATATATATATATAAAGAAACATATCTGCGGAAGTTAAAGCAAGTCACTGAGCATGCGTACATGTCATACGGGAGAGTTCCAATCAGGGGTGGATAACAACCTTATAGGAACCCCCTATAGGCAATGCAGACAGGAAGTCTACTGGTGAAAGCATCAGACATGTTTCAGTCATACCAGAACTCATCAGCAAAGCATATTCAGGTCAGTTGGCAAGACATTGATTATAAAGGAAAATCTAAAGGTTGACATGAAGACAGATAGGTAAGGAAGTGACTAAAATAGAAGAGAATAGATAGGTAAAAGAGGGATAAATATGAAGAGAACATGTAGGTGGGAGAGAGACTGACATACAAACTGAAAAGTAGGTAAAGGATAGGCTGACACACAGGAGAACAAGAGGTAAGACAGACAGACAGGAGGACAAGTGGGTAAGAAAGTGGTAAAAAGCCAAAGAGGATAAATAGATAAAAGAGAGACTGGTAGACAAACAAGACAATACAAGAGATTAAAATAGCAAGACAGACAAGAAAACAAGTAGACAAAAAATGTGAATTGGACAGACATGAGAACAGGTGAAGACAGGATAGGTAAAAAAAAAAAGTTTGCTCATATCCTTGAATATAAACAAGACAAAATTTCTTTTTTATAAATAATTAGCACTATCAGGTGTTGAGTCATATCACAAAAACCTTGGTCTTTCACTAATTAGATATTTTATGAACTGTTATAGGCAGTTGATGAGCTCTCACACGAACTCAAGCTAATAGTAGGGGTGAAGGTTGGCATTTAAGGAATAATAGTTAATAGTTTAAATATTATATATTGTTCTTGCTACTTTTTAAAAATCTAGAATTTCTTCAATACCTTTGTTAATGGTTCAGTAGCATTTTCACTTCTAATATGGTTCTATAATTTGTTCAGTATAAATTGCGTAATTTCATGTTGTTACTCATCTCCAAAGAATATTCAACAGCTTTAACTGAAGGAATGAAAGCTATAAGTAACCATAAACTGCCACATCTCATTCCCTAATTCATTCCTTTCTTTCTCCCCCTCTTCACACACACACACACACACATATATATATATATATATATATATTATTCAATATTAACAGTTTTGTATTAGAAAATCAAGAATTTATACAAGGCTGTAAAAGAAGTGCTCAAACTAGTTGAAACATAGGTACAAAGTTAATTGCAGAATAAAACCGTTAGGTCATCGACTCAAAAAGCCGTAGCCCACCAATGACCACATATAAGAAGTACAGCATAAACCACAAAACCAAATTAGCAAAGGGAAGTCAAAATTTTTATACATAAGAATAAAAAAATCGATTAAAAATACAATAGAACAATATAAATAAACTGCGATTAAAAGTTGATTAAAAATATTAGAGACCGGTACAATTACAGTAGAATAAAAAAATATATATATAGAAAAAATATAGAGAAAAAAAATAATACATAGGGAGACGTAGCACAACACTTCATTCGCTGAGGCCAATAGCCAATAAAAAAAGTTCAAGATAAATAGTACGAAAGTTCAACTACCTCCCTCAAGACACCAAATTTAGTAGGTAAAATCCAATTTCATAAACAGGAATACCGAAGCGCACGGGACAAAACAACAACAGAACATCCAAAGTGTAGCAAAGTAAAATCCATATTTCACCATTCCACAGGTAACATCAGTAAAGTCAAACCGTAAACATCATTTACAGTGGATTATGAGTATAGGTGGAACACAAACACAGAACACCTATGGCCATTTCGGGGGTATATCACCGTATTTAATGCACAATAGAGCACAAATTGGTGATAACCCCTTCTTCAGGGTAAAAACAAGACACACAGACATCAACAAAGTCACCAGTCAAGAAAAATATAATTATGAGAGCAAGCTTAAATAAATAATGATATGGACTAGACCAAAAAAAAAAAAAAAAAAATCTAATTTTTAGTGTACCCTTTAGAATAGTCAGGCAGGTTTGGTAACTAAAGACTATTAGGTTTCAAATCCAACGTAAGCCATGATGAAAAATAAATACTACCATTGTATCTATATTTTTATTATTATTTTAATATCAATATTTTTGTCTTTTTATTTTAATTTTTATTTCTATCATTACCATTACTATCACCATTACTACCATTATTACCACTACTAATACTATTATTTTTGTTCTTATTTCTATTTTTATATAGTTTTAGGAAGGTGGGGGAAAATTTATGATTGCAAAAAGAGATTACCTTGATAAACTTATTCAAGGTTTTCGGCCCAAAAGACCTAAGAGTGGAAAGGGATTCCCTAATGCACAATAAGCACTTACTAATATTAGCCCTAAATTGGGGGGTTCTAGATAAGATTGACCATTCAAGATAGTACTTCTTATTCCTCCTCTTGAGGTCATGCAGGTAAGAGGCGAGTGTTGTGGAATTATAATATTTCTCATTAGAAAAGGAACTCATGTGCGCCCTATACCTGGCTTTAAAATTCACTGAACTTCCAATATAAAACTTATTTTGTTTGTCCTCGTCTCTAACTACGCATTTATACACTGCATTTGTGGACAAACAAAGTCCGCCGAGTGTACATAAAGAAGGGTCCCTACAATTACATAATTTTTTACGGCCACCCTTAAAGTCATTTCCAACATCATTAACCGCCCTCAGAAATTTATTCTTATCAACCATTCCACTTATCTCATTCCCAGATTTAGGCATAATCCGAGGGAATGAAGAGCCCGTTCCACTATCGTCGTGTGGTTTACAGTTGGTTTTATTAGAAACAGGGCATTATTATAAATTGGCGCCAATTTATAATAATGCTCTGGAGGCAAGCGGCTTCAAAACTACAATTTCATATATACATAACACAAGATTTAAAAATAAGTTGGCAGGTTTACCACCCGACCATATTGCGTCTGATCGGTGTGGAGGTAAAAAATTTTTTAGTAGTTACCGTAGTAAACAATCTTTTAGAAACAGGACTAGGAACAATGGAAATATAAATAAAAATAGGAATAAATACAAAAATATAAATAAAAATATGGATACTTTAAATAAGCCTACGATATGGGAAAATCCTAATATGGGAATATTTAAAACAAAAATTTCGCGACCCAGAATAAGAGAAGTAATTTGGTCCCCCCCCTTTTTCCCTCAGGGTAAGAAACTTACCAAAAATGTTCTTTAGGATCTTAGAAAATAATTTTCCTAGGGACCACAAATACTACAGTATTTGTAACAGGTCTACAATTAAGTGTTCCTACTCTGGAATGCCAAATTTAGCATCCATTATTGCCTCTTCAAATAGGAATAAAATAAATAAGTTAAAGCTATGCGAATGTCCGCCTCAGGGAAACCCTGTTTCTAATAAAACCAACTGTTTTATGGTCGGGTGGTAAATATGGTCGGGTGGTAAACCTGCCAACTTATTTTTAAATCTTGTGTTATGTATATATGAAATTGTAGTTTTGAAGCCGCTTGCCTCCAGAGCATTATTATAAATTGGCGCCAATTTATAATAATGCCCTGTTTCTAATAAAACCAACTGTAAACCACACGACGATAGTGGAACGGGCTCTTCATTCCCTCGGATTATGTCTAAATCTGGGAATGAGATAAGTGGAATGGTTGATAAGAATAAATTTCTGAGGGCGGTTAATGATGTTGGAAATGACTTTAAGGGTGGCCGTAAAAAATTATGTAATTGTAGGGACCCTTCTTTATGTACTCTCGGCGGACTTTGTCCACAAACGCAGTGTATAAATGCGTAGTTAGAGACGAGGACAAACAAAATAAGTTTTATATTGGAAGTTCAGTGAATTTTAAAGCCAGGTATAGGGCGCACATGAGTTCCTTTTCTAATGAGAAATATTATAATTCCACAACACTCGCCTCTTACCTGCATGACCTCAAGAGGAGGAATAAGAAGTACTATCTTGAATGGTCAATCTTATCTAGAACCCCCCAATTTAGGGCTAATATTAGCAAGTGCTTATTGTGCATTAGGGAATCCCTTTCCATTCTTAGGTCTTTTGGGCCGAAAACCTTGAATGAGTTTATCGAGGTAATCCCTTTTTGCAATCATAAATTTTCCTCCACCTTCCTAAAACTATATAAAAATAGAAATAAGAACAAAAATAATAGTATTAGTAGTGGTAATAATGGTAGTAATGGTGATAGTAATGGTAATGATAGAAATAAAAATTAAAATAAAAAGACAAAAATATTGATATTAAAATAATAATAAAAATATAGATACAATGGTAGTATTTATTTTTCATCATGGCTTACGTTGGATTTGAAACCTAATAGTCTTTAGTTACCAAACCTGCCTGACTATTCTAAAGGGTATACTAAAAATTAGATTTTTTTTTTTTTTTGGTCTAGTCCATATCATTATTTATTTAAGCTTGCTCTCATAATTATAATTTTTTTGACTTGTGACTTCATTGATGTCTGTGTGTCTTTTTTTACCCTGAAGAAGGGGTTATCACCAATTTGTGCTCTATTGTGCTCTAAATACAGTGATATACCCCTGAAATGGCCATAGGTGTTCTGTGTTTGTGTTCCACCTATACTTGTAATCCACTGTAAATGATGTTTATGGTTTGACTTTACTGATGTTACCTGTGGAATGGTGAAATATGGATTTTACTTTGCCACACTTTGGATGTTCTGTTGTTGTTTTGTCCCGTGTGCTTCGGTATTCCTGTTTATGAAATTGGATTTTACCTACTATATTTTTTCTATATATATATATTTTTATTCTACTGTAATTGTACCTGTCTCTAATATTTTTAATCAACTTTTAATCGCAGTTTATTTATATTGTTCTATTGTATTTTTAATCGATTTTTTTATTCTTATGTATAAAAATTTTGACTTCCCTTTACTAATTTGGTTTTGTGGTCTGTTGTACTTCTTATATGTGGTCATTGGTGGGCTACGGCTTTTTGAGTTGATGGCCTAACGGTTTTATTCTGCAATTTACTTTGTGTATATATATATATATATATATATATATATATATATATATATATATATCAGCTTTTGTCCCTCTCATATCTCGTATTTGTCTCTGTATTAATCTATCTCTTAGTATTATGATCAACAACTCAACCCTCACTAGTAACACCACCTACCATCACAAACCCGTTGTTTATTTGTTACGCCATACAATTTACTAAAAACACAGAAATGGCAACAAAAGTACTGAGGAACCAATTGTACTTTCTTGTTCTCTTGGCAGTAGCTTTCTGTTCCCTTCTCTTATCATCTAGGTTTTTCCTATCTATCTCATTGTTTCTTTGTTCTAATATTTAAGGACCAGCAACAGATGATGATGAATGCAGGGTTTTATGGAGACGCCATAAAACTTTCACATGCAGGGCAATGTTTGTTTGATTGATAGAAAAATCTTTTTTTTGAACAGTGATCAGATAGACCTTTTTCATAAACAGTTTAACTTACAGTATAAATTTTTTTAAATGATAGCTACCTATTGTTGCTTAATCAGTGATTTAAATTAAATGGAGTAACTGAGAAGGCAGGCCTTCACAATTGCTTATAAATTACAAACAATAACCCATGAGCTTCAAACCAGGTTTGTTTTAATTTCCAGTTATGTAAAGAATATTGGACAAAGATAGTGAAAGTAATGGTTTCTAGGAAGATAATAGGGTTGAAAATTTAAAATATTTCTCTTCTAAAAGTTTCAGATACCAGAACTTGTCAGTCATCCTAAATCCCTTTAACTGTTTTCTTGTATTTATTCCAATTCAAGTTTATAAGTGTATAATAATAAAGGAGATAAATCACTCGCAACAAAAAGAAAAGACAACAACCTGAACAAAATTTAGGATGATTTTAACATGAAGAGTAACGGGCACTTAACAAGTTATATATGATATAATATTGGCTAATGATTTTTTTTTATTTTTTTTTTTTATTTAAACAAAATATAAATAACTTTTCATCTCGGGTTTCACCTGTATTTACTTACTTGTAATTAGAGTAGTTTTCAGAAAAATACTGTTGTAACTTGTCTATCATCAACAGTATTAATACATTAAGTATGATACATAGATGGCTATTTTAATTAAATACTGCATCAGTTACATATACTGAAGTTTTGTTCATTCAGGCTGCTATTCACATCAGTGAATATCAGAGACAATGAATTCTCATACAAGCATGTGGCTGGCTGCTAGTATATACCATTAAAATGTCTAAAGAGGCTGAAATGCACCTGGTGCTCTTACTGACCGATGTTGGGACGAATTTTCATTTCTTTCTCATATTTATTGTGTTTTTAACACAGCTAGTCCACAAGAGATGTTATCTCAAGACAAATTATGTGGTAATTGGTCTACCAACAATGTATGTTCATTAAGTGAGATACATAGATGGCTATTTTATGTAATAACTCTTTGTTGTGTGTGAAACATCATTTTAATATATCAATAAATATATAAAAAGTTGATGCACATTAAATTAATGATTATTTTTAATGCCATTAAAACATATAAGGAACATATTGTAATCAGAAATATAGTCATGAAAGGTTTAATGTTATTTTTTTTAATTGGACGACAGATTTATAATAATTTGAATAAACCAAACCTTAAAATTAGATGAAAGTAGGGAGGGCTACAAATATCAAGCAAAAACAGGATTTAAAAAATTTTTCAAAGAAGAGCCAGCCAAAATGAAGGTGTTTCTTATAAGCATGTGCACCTTATAAACTATCAAGTACAGTAGAATTATATAACATGTGGGACTAGTTAGCATCATAGTATGTCCCTTATCAATTAGCCTCTGCCTTAGATTTTGAAAGGCCTTAAAATCTTGCTCTTGTCTTTCATGGAAATAGTCATGTTTGTATCTTACAAACTTTAAACCAAAATACCACTGGGAGGCAGCAGTAGTAGCCAGAGCAGTGGCCATGGCAGCAGCAATAGTAGTAGTAGTAGTAGTATGATGATGATGAATGTGATGTTGACGGATTAAGAATAGGAGATGATGATTAAATGGTTTGGGTAGTGGAATTGATGGTTGTGCATGAGAAGGAAGATGAGATTATAATGATGATGACAATGCTGGTGATTGTGATAGTGATGGTGGTGGCATTGATCAGATGATGGGATGTTAATGTTTAGTTTGAACTAGATCAGGATTATGTTTGATAGGAAATCAACAGAGAGATAAACAGACAACAGAGCATACAAAGTAGACAGACAGACAAAATGGTGAAAATAGACAAATAGATGGAAGTAGTGAGAAAGAAACTAGTAAGCAGGTGGACATGAAGAAAGAGACAGACAAAAGTACATGTAGACAGACAGACAAGAAGACGAGTAAAATAGACATAAAATAGACAAGATAAGTAATGTAGACAGACAGGTAGACAAGAGGACAGGTAAATAGAAAGAGATAAGAGCGCAAATATAGTAAATATTAGAAAACTGACTGATAAGAAATAGAGAGAAAATAGTCAAGATGACAGGTAAAGTAGACAGATAGACAAGAAGACAAGAGTGAGCTAGAAAGACAGTTAATAGGATAGGTAAAATAGACAGAATACAGACAGTTGAAATAAAAGAGATAAACAAATAAGACATGAAATAGAAAGACTGACAGATAGACATAAATAGGACATGCAGACAGACTGATAGATAAGAAGACAAATAAAATAAACAGACAAACAAACAGATTAGATAGAAGGACAGGTAAAATATGAAAAACAGAAAGACAAGAAGCCAAATAAAGAAGTAGGCAGATAGATAGATAGATACATTTCTTTTATTAGCCACACGGGGCTCAACAAAGATGGGACAAATAGATAAATAGATAGATAGACGGACGGACAGACAGACAGACAAACAGATAAGAGAACATGTAAAGTGTAGAGAGATCAGCTAAAACAGAAGGATACAAATCGACATTAGTAGAAGTAAACCATCGAATAGGCCAAGCATATTTCCAAAGGATATTTAAAACGGGGAAGGTAAGTAGACAAATTAGTTTGAAGAAGAACAAGCGAAGCAAGTTAGACAGATTGGCAATTTAGTAGATAGATAGAAAATGTTAGGCATAAGAGCAAAAGATGAATAGAGAGCACATGGGAGTTATATGACATCTTTGTGATTGATTAGACTAACAGTGGATGAAAAACAACAACAACAATAGTTCTTGAGACAGTAGTAGATTATTTCTGTTGATGATGTAAGCATCAGGGATGGTTATATTACCAAACTTCAAAAGAAAATATGTAATTAATTCTGATATCAGCCAGAGTAAGTCAGAATTCAAGAAGAGGATAGGTGAGGTTAGAACTAGCAAATAGAGTTGGGTGTAGCTGCTGCCTCAATGCCTGTGAGAGAAGTGGGTGGTTGTGACATTGGGAATGGTATGGGTAGATGAAGAAAGAAGTTTTGAATGAGAGTGGAAAGTGAAGTCGAGGCTAAGGTTACATTGGCTTTCTGTAAGTGGTGCCTTGTTGAATCTTTACAATTGTGTTGAAATGTTATTGCTAAACACTATTGCTGATTGCAGCTAAACATTTTTGTGGGTTTATAGCTAAACACTTGGTGGATTGTAGCTAAACATTATGGCAACTTGCAACAAATTACAGTTAAATAGTCTTGTGGATTATGAGACTCACCTTTCCACTACTAATAAGGGCTGAGCCAATGACATGACAGACCCTCTGTGCAGTTCCTCAATCTGTGAGAAATAGCAGCTGAATCTCCCTCATATGACATTCTACTCCCTGAAATAAGGAAGAACACATTAGACAATGTAATCTTGGATACATTATGACTTAATAAAAGACACCATGGTCATAGCTGGAATGCTTTTGGTCATAGGTTTGCTTGATCAGGGTTGACCAGGGGTTAAATAGCAACAATTGAGTGTTCACCAAGTGATGTTTCATTTTTAATTATGTATTATGATTGTGTACGCTTAATAACACTTTATGAATCAAATCGTTTGACCTTAGTAATGCTTCATGCTTAGTAATGCTTCGTTTGACCTTAGTAATGCCAGCCAACACTTCATAAACACATGGTTGTTTGCTCTTAGCATCATTTTATGAATAAGATAGTTGTTTGCCCTTAGCAACACTTCATGAATAAGGTAGTTGTTTGCTCTTAACAACCCTTTGGGAATAAGGCTGTTGCTTGCCATTAGCAATATTTCATGCTCAAATGAAACATCTGTCCTTTAGCAATACTTCATGAATTGGTGGTAACACTTTATGAATAAGTAATTACTTGCTTCTGGAAATACCTCAGGGCAATCATTTGTCCACAAGGTTTGTCCAAAGGTAAACAATCATTTGTTCAGTAATTAGACTTTCTGCAAGGATTAAAGTGAAGATATTAAAATATATGACCTTCAATGATTGTGATGATAGAAGAATGTTTAATATATCAATGCCTGTACAATTATGATGGTACACTAGTTGTGTACTTCTTGTTGGGATGATGGCTAGCAAGGTAAGATTATTAAGATAATTGTTAAAATCGGTTAACTGTACTAAGGAATAAGTTATTACACATCTTGGAGAGTTGTTGTCAAGTTAAATACATCTAGACACACAGACAGAGACAAATCTATCATCTTCATCATCATCATTATCAACCTCTGGACCTTACTATCTTGAATTCTTTGACTCATAGAGCCAGTTAGCTGATTTCCATGGCATATAAGTGACCATGTTCACAACATTCCCTCTGAGCAGGATGTCAGTCCATCATAGAGCTACTCATTTTACAGCTGATTTGACTGGAGTGACATGAAATAAAGTGTTTTGCTCAAGAACACGCTACCAAGTCCAGGAATTGAGACTGACTTTGTGATCATGAATGCAACACCATAACCACTTGACCTCACACCTTCATGACAATCTTTTTCTTTTTTTTTTTTTCAATTTCTAATGACTAGAAAGACTCTATGATAACATATCAAATATGGTCCAGATCAACAATGACCACACAGCAGAATATGAAGCAATTAAGATGTGGCTATAAAAAGTCATATTAGTCATCTGATGTAGTGTCTCGTCTATCCTCAGGCTATCAGGTACCATTATGGTTTTCATGATTTGCAATAACTGAGTGGTTAAAATGATACTATCTTGTATCATGGATCATGGGTTTGTTTTTCTCTGGGTAAGACATTTTTTTTAATGGTTTAATCAGAAGAGAAAGGGAAGTGCCCATAATCCTTTATAGTGTCTCTGAGTGCTGGGAATTAGGACTGATCCCAAGACTGTATAGTTAAGAAACAAGTTTCCCTGCCATACATGTGTGTGTGCTTGTGCATGTGTATTTGTCTTAACATCATGTATGCAATGTTGTTCATTTCCAGTCTTCCATGAAAAATTTGTCTGACCATGGGGAAATATTATCTTGCTTGGAAACTGCTGAGGGTTGGCAACAGAAAGGGCATCCAGTAATAGAATATCTGCCTCAACAAATTCCGTCTGATCCATACAAGCATAGAATAGTTGACAGTAAATGATGAATGATTGAAAATGAAAAATCTAATGGTGAAAATATACTGGTTTCTAATGTTCATGCAAACAACAAGGTTATCTCCACAAATTGTCGTGCTCAAACTTTATACTCTACTTAGGATTCTATAGTGCTTAGTGAATATGGGATCAATAAACCACTGGATAGGACACAAGCCTATTGCAACTTTCTGAGAAGATACTGTAACTATACACCACAGCTAGATGAACTGAGTTATGTAGAATTGTGCCCAGCAACAAGATGCTTGTAGTCAACATGAACTAATAAATCAATATCTTATCTACTTATCTAGACTGATAATAGGTTGAATTGTTAGAACATTGGACAAAATGTTTTTGATATTTAACAACAGACATTTATATTCCAAGTTCAAATCCTGCTGAGGTCAACTTTTTCTTTCATCCTCCCAAAGCAATAAACCATCCCAGATTTGAACAGAATTGTAATACAAGACTAAGATTGTTTGGTTATTTTGGCTAAACATCCATTCTTCATGCAAGCAAGATCCAACTTTGCTAAATCCCAGAATACACACATGCTGGTTATAAACAAATATGTTAAACACATTAAAAAGTTTTTAAGAAATTAACATTTCTGACACTGAAACTGTGCAATTGGCTTTTCTAGAGTCAAAAAAAAAAAAAAAAAAAAAAAGAGATGTATTTATTCTATAGACTTTATATAATTGACATTGATGGGCTCCCAACTTTTAATGACTGCCCGTTATCTTTATTGGTTGACAGACGCAATTACTTCAATTAGCTGACCATATTTTTTTTACTTTTTTTGTAAGCTTTTATTGTTGTAGTTGTTGTTGTTGTTGTTGTTGTTACTAAGTCCTGAGTAGTCAGAATACAAACATTTGCTACAAGTCATGTTACAGCAAGCAGAACTTTCTTCTCACCTGGCAACTCATTTTTAAACTATAACCACCACCCCAACTACCTTGCCTCCTTTCAGCCTCACTATGACAAAGTACTTGTGTCAAAAGTAGATCAGATTGAGGGAAGGGGAAGGGAAAAAAAGAAAAGGTGGAGGGGAAACAAATCTCAATCTTATTCCAATCTAAACAATTTTTTCTCCATTATTTTTATTTTTTATTTTTCATGTAATGCTCTGATTTCATTTATCTACCAATTATATTTTGTTGTTATTTGTTCCTGTTTCTTTTTTCAATAATCTAAAACAGTTTTGTTAACAATTCCAAACAAGAGGGCTCTTCATAAATCTTCGTCTTTTAAGTATTAATTGTCAAATGTAAAAACGATGATGAAGTCCTGGAAACACTTTCTTTATGCTGTTTTTCTTACCTTGTCCTTTTCTTAAAGGATTTATTGATTCTTAAAATGAGAACTAAATGAAACCAAAATGTTTTATGGGACATTATAAACTTTAATCTTGAAACACACATCATTTTTAGTACTTTGTATTAGTAAACTTTAGTACATATGTTATGAACTAGTTGATATCTATTGGTGACAGCAAACCTTTTTATATTGGTGTGTTGAGATTTTAATTTCTTCAATAATTCTTGATACTGAAGTCATCATCATCATCATTGTTTAACGTCCGCTTTCCATGCTGGCATGGGTTGGACAATTTGACTGAGGACTGGTGAAACCAGCTGGCTACACCAGGCTCCAATCTGATTTGGCAGAGTTTCTACAGCTGAATGCCCTTCCTAACGCCAACCACTCCAAGAGTGTAGAGTGCTTTTACATTCCACCAGCACGAGGGCCAGTCAGGCGCTACTGGCCATGGCCATGCTCAAAATGGTGTTTTTTACATGCCACCTGCACAAGAGCCAGTCCAGCGGCACTGGCAACGTCTTGAAACCAAAAGTGGTCATTTTTCTTCTAGTGCTGATTTGAATGACTAGTTGAATGACCAAATCCAAGCTTCTCTGCTAGTTCTCAACAGTTATGATGAGACTGTGTTCCACCAGGGTTTACAGGACGTCCTCATCAAGCTACAGATCTTCCAGGATGAGGCTTGTCTTCTAGGTTCTAGTTTCCATCTCAGAAGTTCGGGAGCCACTGTTGACACTGGCTTAAACTTATTGTCCGATCCCCATATACTGCATTAATATTCCTTTCACTTCCCCATGCGTTGTTGCTTTTATTGAACTCATAAAGCAAAATATACCAAGTATGCTCTTTTGTCATTTCCATTATCGCTTTGAAAAAATAACTGTTAAAATAGAACGGCACTCTTCAAAATTTGCACTAAGAATAAGTACAAGGTAAAATTACTACCTGCTTTTATAGCAAGTTGATGCAGGTAGTCCCCGTCTGACGTTTAGTTCATGTAATTGAAAAAAAAAACACATTATTTATGGGTTAACCCAATATGAATATATATATATGTGTGTGTGTGTGTTTGAGGAGATTTGTTATAGGTATGAGAATATACCATAAACAAGTATTAAAATGGAGAGATGGTGAAGCAGAAAAATAAAAATAAAATTTAAAATTTAATTTATGCAGCCTGACTGGCCTTCGTGCCAGTGGCACGTAAAAGCACCCACTAAACTCTCGGAGTGGTTGGCGTTAGGAAGGGCATCCAGCTGTAGAAACTCTGCCAAATCAGATTGGAGCCTGGTGTAGCCAGCTGGTTTCACCAGTCCTCAGTCAAATTGTCCAACCCATGCCAGCATGGAAAGCGGACGTTAAACAATGATGATGATGATGATGCATTGTCATTCTCATCAGTGAAGAATCTTTTGAAGGACATCAAAAAAGTTTAATAAGATGAAGTAAAATGAAATAAAAATAAAATAAAATGAAAATAAAATAAGATACATTAAGAGAACACAGATAGAGCAGTAAGGGAAATCTGGTAACTTACAAACGAAGTTGTGAACGGGAAAAATAATGATATCAACAATAATAATGGTGAGAGAGATGAAAAATAAAAATAAAAAATAAAAATATATCAATGTGTATGCAAGTGTATATGTGCAGTGAAACTCTAGCATAAGAATCCAACGGATGTGTTTAAAATAATAATAATAATAATAATAATAATAATAATAATAATAATAATAATAATAATAATAATAAAACACGCCAGAAAAGGTCACAGAAAACGAGAAAGCAACCATACTCTGGGATATGCCAATACACACAGATAGAGAAATTAAGGCAAATTTGACCAGATGTAGTTGTCAAAGATCATGAAGAAAAAAAATGCTTTCTAATTGATGTATCAATACCAGCAGATGACAACGTTTCTCTAAAAGAAATGGAAAAACTTTCAAAATACAAAGACCTGGAAATAGAGGTAACTCGAATGTGGAATCTAAAAACAGAAACAATTCCTATCATAGTAGGTGCCTTAGGTATAATAAAAAAATATTCAGACAAATACATAAAAACACCAGGGCTTACAAATATATATAACATACAGAAAATTGCACTACTGGGCACTGCACACATCCTACGCAAAACACTTTCAATACAGTAACCATAAGAGCACCACAGCAAACCAGAGCACATACCCAAGGCGCACAGAGCTGCGCTCGGTAGTGAAGTGAAAGCACGTTATAAAAATAAAACTACTGAACAATAATAATAATAATAATAATAAACACCGTTCTAGACGAAATACAGTGTAAACAAGGCCACGTGTGTCTTTTAGAGTACAATGTGACAATTTCACTAGTATAAGAAAGCCATAGAGGGTTATACGTATACATAATAGTATTATTGAAAAACGAGTAAATATATATATAACGAATTTAAGGAGATGTTATTAACTAATAATAAAAAAATAATTAATTCCCTAGATAAACGTAAAATCAAATGTAGATATAAGTTAAATTACTTATATAATAAGTTTAGCTAATTTGTGTAAATATATAAACCCTATTTTATGTTACTAATTGTTGTAGATATAATTTGTAGTAGTTAAGTGTGTATATTAGTACGAGATTATATTGGGTATATGACATATTTAGAATAAGATTAAACTAAGAAGTTTTTTAAATAAATAAATAGATTAATGAAAATAGATTAAATTGTAAAAATTTAGCTTAACTTATGTATATTATGTATTTTACGTATTTTAGTTTTAAATTATTTAGACTTTATAATTTTCCGGTAAATGGTATACTACAGTTAATTTTTTCTTATTCTCACAGCTAAAATACATTTTGTCATTTTAACAGTTTAGATACATATTCTATCTATTCTATATAATTCTATATAATTTTTATATTTACGCCATATTTTCACGTGATATATTTCTTATAAACGCTAAGTTCTACGTATTACGTTTGAAATTTTAGTTTAACAGAAATTCTTCTATAAGATAAGTTGTGGTTTTATTTTAAGTAATGTTGTTAAATGCTTTTCAATCATTTATTGTTAAAACACGTATTATTCTATATTTATTTCATAATTATTATAAGTTAAGATACGTACGTTGATTTTATTATTATTTTTATTATTCTTATGATTATTTTAGACCTGAAGAATGACTATATTTTTAGATCGAATCGAATTTATTTTAAAATATAGCCACGAAACGGGCGTAGTCTATTTAATACTATTTATTGATTATGTAATTTATTGATTTTTAGAATAAGGTTTTTATAGTATATTTATTTCTCTAGATGGTTTGAATAACGTTTTTCATTATTGAATTTGTTAATAGAGGTTTTTTCTCTAAATTATATACATACATTACACACACACATACACGCACGCACGCACACACACACGCACACAAATATATATATAATTTACCAGAAGTTTAAAGCTGATGAACAAGACTATGTTTGAGAGTGAAAGCAGAGACAAAGTCAAAGAGTTTTATTCAGAGAGAGACGGCGATCAAAGACAGGGTAGGCCGGTGTGTTCAACAGAATTTCTCCACTCAAAAAATTGGCCATAGGTAGGGAAGGCAACTGAAAAAAGAAAAAACGAAAAAAGATAAGAAACAAAGACGATATTAATTAATTCAGATACATACATATATACACAACACATACACCACATACGACACACACGTGCACATACCCGCACACACATACATAATGGTGCATGTGTAAGGAATGGATACAAACATAAAAAATAATAAAGGAGCACGCATTCTCAACAAAAAACGTGCGTATATATATATACATATACATTTCCATATAAAATATATATATATATATATATATATATATATACATACATACATACATACATACATATACACACACACACATATATATATATTATATATTTTTATATACATACACACACACATATATATATATATATATATATATATATATATATATATATATATATATATATATATATATATATATATATATATATACATACATATATTTCTACATACATACATATATTTCTACATACATACATACACGCACATGCACACATATACACATACATAAATACACACACGTACAAATACACTCCCGCAAAAGCAAATTAAATAAAATTTGGAATTTTTTTGCGGAGGGTGAAAGTGTTAACAAGAACAGGACAACGAGAACAAGACAGTAAGAACTATCCTGTTCTTGTTAACACTTTCACCCTCTGCAAAAAATTCCAAATTTTATTTAATTTGCTTTGCGGGAAGGACTGTTCCAACGAAGTCGCATATCGTCCTTGCCTTTGAAACGTGGAGCAGATGGAACTGGGACAACTGACGAAGGATTATACTCTTTATGTTGCATGTCTCGTTTCTCTGTTTGTTTTTTTCGTTGTTCGAAAAAAAGTTCGTTTTCTGTTTTCGTCCTTATGTTTTCGTTTCTCATTGTTCAACGTTTTTTTGTGATGTCCTATACCCATATATGCATGTATGTATACATATAGATGTAGGTATGTACATATATGAATGGATATATGCACATGTTTATAAACTACTTATATTATTATATGATCGAACGCCATGCATCCTTTCCCATGTAAGTTTTATCTATATATACATATATATATATATACACACATATACATACATATGTGTGCGCTTATATATATATATATATATATATATATATATATATATATATATATATATGCATATATACACATATACAAACATACATACATATACATACACACACACACACACACACACACACACACACACACACACACACACACATATATATATATGTATTTTAGTTTTAGGTAAATACTCATTGATAGGCTATCTATATCGTGATTTTGCTAGAAGATTCTTTTTGTTTTTTGTTAAGTCTATTACATGTCACCTAAAAATGCATCGAACATCACTACTGACATACATGTCATATGTTTGCCAACATAATTAACAATGGAAATTTCTAATTTGATATGGAAGACAGAAACAGGTTCGATTATTTGTCATTTACTACTAACAAGAGAGATAATGCTTCTGAACATGTTTTGTCCGTAAATTAGACTTTTCACCACCTCCATCCTAAATCCCTTGGCAGTTGTGCTAGTTTACCAGAACCATTAGAGTGTCAGATAAAATGACTAGCAGTATCAAGTTATAGACCTTTGCATTCCAAGTTCAAACCTTGCCGAACTCAACTTTGCTTTGACTCACTAAAATCAAGTACTAGTCAAGTACTGGATTAATTTTATTAATTCCATAAATGACATTATACTACCAGATGAATTATATGAAATGTTTATTTTCTTACTCATTAGATATACATGGTTATCATTTTTGTAGTTTATACAAAGGAAATTTTTATTCCTCTTTATGAGTTAGTTGACCTTTCCAGACCATACACTACCAGTTAAAGTGATGTAGATTGATGTTCACTTTGAACATCTATATGTTCCAGATGGAAGGATAAATGAAGTATTTAGTACAGGATCTAGATGATGAGGCCAGGTGGAGAAGGGACTGGTCTGTCAGATGGACCAATTGAAAAATGGAGTATTCAGTTTGCATGTTCAGAAGAGCAGTGGTTATTATAACAGAGGTAAAAGACACAGAGAGAAGAAATGATATGTCTGTGAGCTAAGGATAAGACATCAAAAATATGAATGCACTGAATAATGTTTGTTATAATGATGGTTTCCAACAATAATACTGTTTCTTTTATTCATTCAGTTTTAATTTTATTTTGCAGAAAAAATGAGTGGACCGAACCTGTATAACCAAGGTGGAATCCCTTCTTCTAAAGGAGAGTCAAATACTCGAGTAAATATGCACATCCCTGCTCTCCGGATCCAGTCGGAGACCCCACTGCCAACAAATTGCAGCCAGACACCACCAGTCCTACAACCCAGTGATAAATCAGTGCAGTTGCCACCACTGAAAACATCTCGCAGGAATCCCAACTGCAGTAAATTGATCAACACTCCCAGAGATCCAGTGCAAAATATACCCTGTACTGCACAGCAAACAACTAAAAACATTTCTTATATTGTATCCGGCTCCTTACAATCAAATTCTTGCTCCCGACTTAATAGAAACAGTAAGTATCCTTCTAAGTTTTTCCTGTTTTCATCTATCAGAAACTTCCGAGCCAACAAGGAAACCTTGATGTGATCTCTAGTCATGCTAGAAACATCAGTCAAATTCCCATAAATCACATAACACTGCCTTTAAAACGAAGGACACAATGAATAATGTGTCCTTAGAAATAAAATGTTGAAAAAAAAAGTAAAATAGATAAGATAGTCAGAACTGGAATATCTTTAATCTGCTTGGTCACTGCTGGCCTAGGACTAAATATTAACAACATTCCTTTTCTTCTCTTTCTCCAATTTCCAGTTTAGGCTGCTACCTTTGATTTTGTCCAGAAGATTCTGGATTGATTATAGTTGAATCTTGCTGGGTTTATGATATGTGCATGTTACTATAGACAACACAGAGATCAATCAGGTACTGGTATGGCAGTGTGGCAAGATGTTTACTTCCCAACCATATGGTTCCAGGTTCAGTCCCACTGTATGGCACCTTGGACAAGTGTCTTCTACTATAGCCTCAGGCCAACCAAATTTTATGGACAAAAACTGAACAAAACCCATCATGTGTGTGTTTAGTGATATTTGTGTATCTTTGTGTTTGTCTCACACCACTGCTTGACAACTGGTGTCAGTTTGTTTACATTTCCATAACTTAGTAGTTTAAAAAAAAGAAACTGATAGAATAAGTTCCAGGCTTTAAAAAAATGTACTGGAGTTGATTTGTTTGACTAAACTCTTCAAGGCTGTGCCTGCATGGCTGCAGTCCAGTGAATCAAAACAAGTAAAAAAAGGAATAACAATCACACCATAGACTTTTTTAATATCACGCATACACACTACAAAATATTTTAATGTGATTTGTGAGAATTTGTTGTTGGTTGATCATTATGTTGCCAGTAGTTATATGCATATATAAGCCTAGCAAGACTTCCATTGAATAAGGAGTTGTTTACAGACTTAGGGAGAGCTTTGATTTCTTGCTACTATGTTATATTGTGTGTGAGCCTGAGATTGCAATAACATGAGTTCAAGTACTTATCATCCTCTTAAACCTCAACTTCATAAAATGTTCTTACCATCAAGTGAACTTTTAACATAAATATTTTTATATGAATATGGGCTGATTTTCAGGACTGGACTACCTATTTTACAACAACCTTACATATATGATATTGTCAAGTATATATATATATGTGTATATATAATTATTACAAATAAAATAGACATAGATGAAATACTTTTGATGTGATGATCAGCACAGGTAACAGAAACATGAGAGATGGAGAGTAATGATGAGATGGGAAATGGTAGGAGTAGATAAGAAGGTGGTGAGGATGCAAGGTGAAGAAGCAGAAAAGGTGGGCTCAGTGGGGTATGAAAATGTATGAAATAATTATCATTGTTTCTAAACCCTATCCTTATGTCAGAATACATTTTGCTATGAGTGGATAGTTTTCTGCAGCACCATGTACTGCAAGTATATCATTTACAATGCCACCAATCATTTGACTAAAAATGAAATGAAGTGAGGTGTGGTCCTCTGACCCATCTAGGAGTGCAGCCACAACTCATCCAAATGATGCCAGCAAAGAAAGCAGTCATAATACAATGATGATGGGCTGTGTATGTATATATATATATATATATATATATATATATATATACATACACACATAACATCTCTCAGATATCATAACTACTTGCATGCAATATTATTGCTCAAATGTATAGAATCATTAGAGGATTCCAAGTTTTCAGTTTTGTCATTTTAATTCTATGAAAGTGTGGAATTAACATTTGGGTGCTCTATGGTTAAAAGGGTTATCTTATCCATCCATCCATCTTCTTTGTCCTCTATTCCTGAGAGGACTGTCAGAGTAGAGTCCTCAAGCACTTCTTCCATAGGGTCCTATCAAAAGCAACCAGCTGGATTTTCAGGTGTGATGAACTAAGACTACGGATATTCTTATCAAACCATCTCATTCATGGTCTATCTCTAGGACTCCTACTGGTTAGCTAGGTTTGAAGAATCTGTTTTGTGATTCTTTCCTACAACATTCTTATCACATGTTTGTAGTATTAATGCTATGACCACTCAATGTAGAGAAGTAGAGGCTTAACCTGGAGAAACTCTCTGGGATCCAAGCTACACAACATGTTAAGTAATCCTTTTCCAGAGACCTTTTGGAGGAACCCCATTCTCGGCTGCTTGTATTTACGTTTGTACTCTTTTGGTCATTATCTAACATTCATGACCATAAGGGAGGATAGGCACATAAACTAAACTGAAGACTGTACATTTGGCTTTTTTGCCTGCCTCTCCTCCTCTGAGGATTGAACACATGGGCTGGTGCATTTCTGTGCCTTCACCTGCAATCCAGCATTCAACTCAACCTCCTGCTTTCCATTACTTATGAATACAGCTCCAAGATGCTTAAACTTCTCCACTTGTCTCTGTGATGTTCCAATAATATGCAAAGGAATATCTTAGACTTTAAATAATAAAAGCATGAACAAATCTTTATCTAGTCATCATTTACTGAAATTTTGCCTTGCATTTTCTTAAATGTCAGCCTTCCATATATTTTACCATTTTGTTTAATATTTTCCAGATGGAGCTTTCTATGGGCCACAATGTATAAGTTTGAATGTTCGACAAAGCAATCCAAACATCAGTTTTAATGCTGTACGATTAGAACCTCTCAACAAAAGCCTAAATTCAAGTAGTTTGCCATCAGGGCCTGTTTTGCAGAATCACACACCAACTCTAAGTGAAAACTCAAGCATTCGATCAACACCAAGAGATAATATACTCTCACAGTCTTCATCCCAATATTATGGCATTGGTGACCGATCAATAGGACTCACAACCCAAAGCATTATAAACAACAATAATATTGTAGATAAACATAATTTTCTAGAATCCTCTCTATTTCAAGTTGACAATAACCTAAGCAGCAACACCAACAACAATGGCAACAATAGCAATAATAACAACAACAAAATAGAGTCACAGTCAGCTAACTCCAGTTCTCAGAATGCAAATGAACTTCCTTTCACTGCCAACTTATTAACAGGTAGTGACAATCAACAAATACCATGTGAAAGCTCAAAATCCTTGTCTCCTTACTTTGTGGAGAATTCTCCAACACCTTTCTCATTTAATAACAGTCCAAGACACTCTGCCAATATGAGCTCTCGTCTCTCTGGAAAGACAACCTCGCCTTTATCAATAGATGGGGTTGAACTTACAACTCTAATCAGAACATCACCTACTTCACTGGTAGCCTGCCTCAATGGATCACGGATCTCATCAGCAAGTTTTTCCCCTCAGCACATTGGGCATTTATCAGCTCGGAGCTGTGGAACACCCAACTCAGGGTCAGGCTCATCTGGTAGTCGTAACTTCAGCTATACCCCACAAGGAATATCTTATGGAATAAAAAAGGAAATTGATTCAAATCTTGGTTTAAATAGCCTAGAGAATTATCTGTTGCCTCTTTCAAGTGACAATAAAGATCTTTTCATGAGGAACCAACTGGTTATTCCTCAAGACCAAGTCGCTTATGTAGAACAGATGTATAGCAATCAGCGCATGGCCACATTGGACACTGAGCAGTTCTCAGTCCCTTTCTCAAGCAACAACTTCAATGAGCAGATCAACAACCATAACAACAACATGACAACAAACATCAACAACAATCCAAACAGTAAGCCCCCTGCTGATAACCCGACCTCTGTAAGTACCAATGACACAGGGACAATTCCCACACGTCCACCTCCATCTTATGCACAAGCCCTACATGAACAAAAACTCAAACAACAAATTGGGCTTCCATTGACATCTGCAGGCCTTCAACTTTCATCAAACTTGACTGTAAAAGCAGAACATTTTGAAGATGGAGAGAAAAAACAAATTTGCAAGTGGATTGATTGCAATTTATTGTTTACTGAGCAAGATGAACTTGTGCGACACATTGAAAAAGTGCACATTGATCAGAGGAAAGCTGAAGACTTTACATGTTTCTGGCAGGGTTGCCAACGCAGATTGAAACCTTTTAATGCTAGATACAAACTTTTGATACACATGAGGGTACATTCAGGAGAGAAACCAAACAAATGCACAGTAAGTTAACTTCTAAAATACTTCTGTTCATATATTTGACCATGTAGCTTTACTCAGAGCTACATCATCATCATCATCATCATTTAACGTCCGTTGTCCATGCTGGTATGGGCTGGACAGTTTGACTGGGCTGGCATGCTTGAAGGCTGTGCCAGGATCCAGTCTGATTTGGCATGCTTTTCTATGGCTGGATGCCCTTCCTAACACCAACCACTCCAAGAGTGTAATGGGTACTTTTATATGCCACTGGTATGGGGGCCATTTTGCAGTATCTGCCATGACTGTGATTTTGCTCTGCTTAATGGGTCTTTTTCTCAAGTACGACATAATGCCAACACTCGAAAGGAACATAATGCCAACACTCGAAAGGAACTCAGCCACTTTGCCTCCATGAGGCCCAATGCTCGAAAGGAACTCAGCCACCTCGCCTCCATGAGGCCCATTCAAAGCAGTAGTAAATGTGATAGCTAAGTTGTGATGGCTAAATTGCCCATAGAAGTATCACATTAAGTAGGGTGTTTATACAACTGGTTAGTCCACATCACTCCACAAGGAGCATAGGGCTGGTTTCGCAGTTTCTCTAGTGTAGGTATTCCTCTGTGGATGGAATACTGGTCCTTTCGCAGGATTACTCACTTTTACCAGCTGAGTGGACTGAAACAATGTGAAATGAAGTGTTTTGCACAAGAACATAACACACCACCTGGTCCAGGAACTGAAACCACAATCTTTTGATTATGAGTCCAACACCCTAACCACTATGCCATGTGTCTCCACTGTTTATACAAGTGGTCTAGCTATAAAAGTATGGCAGATATAGTAATGATGGCTAAACAGGTTTAGTAGCAACAGTGATTTGTAGTTATAGTTGTATGAAGCCTTTAGAGGTGAAGTTAGGTATCATGATGACTGTGAAAATGTAATACTGTGCTGGTGCAGTGGTAGCTGTGTGTGTGTGTGTGTGTGTGTGTGTGTGTGTGGTGATTGTCACATTCTGCTAACTGTAGTGTAGGTGTACTAGTGGCTCTGTAAGTGTACAAGTAGCCATGGAAGTATGTTAATCAGAGCGTAATTGTGGTGATTGTTTGGGAGATAAGATGCTGGTTGTGTATATATGTGTGAGAACTCAGATACTTATGTTGAAGATGGGCAATAACCACCAGGCCTTATGAATTTTTTTGTAAATTCATTTAACACTTCCAAATAATTATTGACATAAGCACAAGACCAAAGATTTATAGAAGTTTTCTATGATGACTATGTCTTCTCAAGGACGGCATTAACAAAAGGGTGGTATCTACAATCAGATTTCTTTAAGTAGAACTCTCAGAAACCTCAAGTTTTTAAGGGTGAGAAATAGAAAATTGTGATTCTTTTTTTTTCTTTCGCTGGTTTCATGGACTGTGACTATGCTGGAGTTTTATCATCTGATATGGAGATAGTAATTACATTAGAGTTTAATTCAAATCATTTGAGCACTACATGTTTTCTATATTGAGTATTTCTGGGTCTCATCTGCTGACTCTATATAGTTCTACATTTTTCTTGCTGAGACCTTTACATTGTTTACTTTTAGGCCTCTTGATTCTCAGCTCTGCTTCCCTGTTTGGAACTTTTCCTCTCATATTTCAACCAATTAGCAACAAGAACTAAGTTGTTACCATACAGCAGTTCACATGGATAGCTAGTCTTGAATACCTCTGGGGAACTACAATAAAGAAAAAGGGGCTGAAAATCAAACCCTGATATGCAATATATCTGCATTTTAAATTCCTTACAGAACTTGTTGGTAATGCTTGCCTTATTGACAACACCCATGTAAATGACATGTATAGCTCTTACAAGCCATTAATCTACAACCCATTCTCTTAACAACTCCCAGATCATGGGACACTGGGAAAAATCTTCTCCAAGTAAATGAATATGAGGTAGAGTGGATTGCTCTTAGCTAAAAATTTCTATGACGGACTTCCACACTGTTTCTGTCTACCAAATTCCACTTGTGACTGTGGTAGAAGGCACTGTTTCCTTTCTGACTTAATCAGAGGAGGAAGAAAAACACCCATGATCTTTACTTGGATTTCTGAGACTGGAGGGAGGAAAGGAGAATGTTATCCTCAAACCAGAGACCTGGCTCATATACTTGTAACAGAGTTGTGGATTCTGCTGAAGCAGAGTTTACTGGTCAGGTGACTGTATTAAACTAGGCCAGGGGTTTTCAAACTTTTTGACTTGCGGACCCCTTTATATTTCAGGCTTTACCTTAGGGACCCCGTTATAAACGCTTATGAAATTTATGCATAAATATTTGCTTAAAATAACATATATTTTTGCATTTATTTATTTAACAGTATTTAACAAATAGGTTTATTGTCAATTAAAAGATTTCGATAAAAAACATATATAAAATCAAATTGCCCATAAAAAGTATTTGCTGTCTACGGACCACCTGTCTTGTCCTTGCGGACCCCCTGTGGTCCGTGGACCACAGTTTGAAAACCCTTGAACTAGGCAATGGATTAAGTCTACTGCCAAAGAACAAGAATAGTCTAAGTAGCTTTCATACAGTTTCCAGCTACCAAATTCCATTCAAGGGTTTGGTCAATCCAAGCTATAGTAACAGACACTGGCTCAAGGCACAAGACTAAGGGATTGAACCAGGCACCATATTGGTGTAAAACAAACATCATTACCATATAGCCATGCCACCTACATTTTAGCTGGCTGGCTAATTAATCTACTGACTTGTCACATGAAACAAATTAGTATTGATTCTTGATGTAGGGTCTTTAGATAACACAAATAACAGTGCATGATACTATCTCTCATAGTGTTTTGTTGTTGTTGTTGTTGTTGTTGTTGTTGTTGTTGTTGTTGCTGTTGCTGCTGCTGCTGTTGCTGTTGTTGTTGTTGTTGTTGTAACACCAAGCTAGCCCTGACTGAGTAAATCTACAATCCAAGACATTCTAGCTATAACCATCTCATCCTTCTCTCAGGTGCTGCATCTAGGACTACATTTCCCTTCCTTTTCAAAAAGGTAGTGTAATTTAAGGTAGATTTGATTGTTGTTTCTCTCACAGATAGCAACCCCAGAGAATCTCCCTCACTGAATCATGGTGTTTATTATTTTTTTTTTTATATGTTTGATCTTCAAATTTCAAGTCACTCTGCTTTTCATCTGTTTAGGAACAATAATGTTAGTGGAAGTAATTATATAGCAGTATTTCAGTTCACTTTATACCTTCTTTTCCAAAATTGTCCTATGTCCTAGTCTAACCAATATTTGTCTTCCTTGTGCCTTAACCAAAACAACAAAGGACATAGAGAAATAATGGTCTCTGTGGCATCTGTGTATCATACTAAATGTTTATACAGCATAGAAAGGCTTGCTCTTGTGGTTTTTGTTTGAGAGAAAATCTCTTCATAGACATACTGTTAAAAACACAATATATATCAAAGTGAAATGAATATTGTTGTAACAGTGATTCATGGGAATGTTAGATGTGTTTCACCATTCTTGAGGCTTGTCCATAATGTGTATTCATTTGTCACATATCTGAATGATATTTGTACTTCGATATATAAGAAACAGTAAATAACACATTCACTGATACTGCAGCCGGGCTGGAAAAAGAAACTTAGTGAACAGACAAAAACTATGGCAGTAGACCTTTCTATAGTGTATATACATTTAGTATGATACACAGATGGCTATTTTGATCTAATGCTGTTTCAATCGCAATCAAACTGAATGCCCTTAGAAAATGAAAACCTTCATGCTAAAAACAGGTCACAAAAGCCACTGCAAAGCATGAGAACAATATATGAGATATGAGCTTAATGAATGGCATATATGTATATATATATATATCTATCTATCTTTCTATATATATATATATATATATATATATATATATATTTACTTTTTTTACACACACACACACACACTGCTAAGTCTAAGTGACGGGGACGTAAATACACCAGCATTGGTTATCAAGTGATGGTGGGAAGGGACAAACACAGACACAAACAACAAACACACACATACATATATATATATATATATATATATATATATATATATATATATATATATATATATATATATATATATACCTATAGATATGATGAGCTTCTTTCTTGTCCACAAAATGGGACAAGAACACAAAACATCCAGACAGTTAGGTGATACAAAAAAGGGACAACAAAACATCCAGATAGACGATTCAAAGAAAACAAGGACGGGTCATTCGGAGTTTTCTTTCTTCAGTCGAGTTCCAGATTATCTTTGCAATTTTGGCTGGTTATATTTGAGATTGCTCCAATCTGGCCATCCCCAAGAAAAACTAAGCTAAGAGCATTAGATTCCTTGGAAGAAAGCAGTGAATGTATATGAAGACAAGGACAGAAAAAAATGGAGAATGTTACGCAAATACAAATAACAGGACATAATAACATGTGTCTTTCAACTAAGGACGAATTAAATTAAGCTGGCGTGTGTGGAAGTAAAGCCTTACGGCAGGGATACAAGATTTCACGGGCACAGGGAGGAATATAGATGTTGCATGGATGGCGGCCGAACCAAGAAAGAAAGGTCAGGCTTGGCCGAACACCAGTCATATGGGGAGAGAAGAGAAAGAGGTAGAGGCAGAAGGACAAAAGAAATTAGGAGGGGTGAGAAAAAATGACAGGGACACAGGGAAGTGAAAAGAGGAGGGAAATTGAGCATGAAGAGAAGGCAAGGAAATGTGAGAGAGGGGGAACGAATATATATAAAGAACGAGGAATGGAATGAACGAAGTAAGTGTGAAAGGGAGAAGGAAAGAATAAAAGAAAGAATAGAGTCGTACAAGATTTAGATAAATATATACTTACTTATAAGAGACCAAAGTGTATGTACGCCACTATATGTTTTATATATAAAAAATACAAAATGGGACAAGAACGCAAAACATTCAGACAGTTAGGTGATACAAAAAAGGGACAACAAAACATCCAGAAAGACAATACAAAGAAAACAAGGCCGAGTCATTCAGAGTATTCTTTCTTCAGTCGAGTTCCAGATTATCTTTGCAATTTCGGCTGGTTATACTTGAGATTGCTCCAATCTGGCCAGCCCCAAGGAAAAACTAAGCTAATAGCATTAGATTCCTATATATATATATATATATATATATGATGTTTGTGAATGAAAATTTAATTAGTGAAGGAGGGAGTCCTACCATCTTTTTTCTTTAAGACTCTTTTAGATTTAAAAAACATTATGTAAGCTTGAGGAGTGACAGAATCAATAGTGCTAAATAAAGTTTGTCTTGCAATGCTTAGCTTCAACTTCTTACTTTCTGAGTTTAAACCTCATCAAAGTCAGCTTTAGCTTTCCATCCTTCTGGTGTCAAAAACATATCTATCAGACAGTAGGGTCAGTTTTACATTATTACAATACATTTGAGATGTGAATGGAATTATAATAGATGAATAAAATAAAAAGACAAGTTTTGTTGAGGCTTCATCGAATAAATAATTCAAATACTAAACTTCCATAAAAGTATACATGGCCTCTATAATAGTATTCTATATATAGAATGGATCTTCCAGGGGTGAGCTTTCTTTAAAGTAATTTTAATTATTTAGTACATCATCTCACTAGACTTCATAGAGTCTTTTTGCTATTTTAAACCCCCACATGGTGAGAAAGCTGTTGAACAACTATGATCAATGACACTATTTTAATCAATGAAAAAGAAAATGATCTTTAAGAATTTTTTTTTTCTCTCTCTTTTTACAGGTTTGTTTCTGTATATATTGTTTTTACATATTTTTATATTTTTTCTTCTTTTTTTTTTTTTTTTGTTTTTAGTATGAGGGTTGTAACAAAGCATTTTCCAGACTGGAAAATTTGAAAATCCATCTACGCTCCCACACCGGTGAAAAGCCATACCTTTGTCAATTCTCAGAATGTCAAAAAGCTTTCAGTAATTCTTCAGATCGTGCAAAACATCAGAGAACCCATTTAGACACTGTGAGTTAAATTTTACAACTTCAAGCTTCAGTTCCACTCTTTCTTTCTTTCTTTTTTTTTTTTTGACAGTTGATGCTGATAACTAGTATGAACTATGGGTAAAAAGATCAGAGAAATTTAGTTAGATATAAGGGAAATATCAACATATAAACAAGCATATTAGCTTTAGATTGTCTAATATGGACACAAATATAGCTGTGTGGTTTCGAAGTTTGCTTTGCAACAACTAACTAGGGTTCAATCCCACTGAGTTGCACTTTGAGCAGATGTCTTAGTTGCTTGACTGGAACTATACAATGCCTATCATATAACTATGTATGTGTGTGTGTTATATGCATGTGTACACATATATCTATGTGTGTTGTGTGTGTGTGTGTTTTCATGAGTCTACACATACATACATGTGTGTGCATATGTGTAAGAGAAAGAGAACTCCAATGAATCAGCTATGTTTTTTTTTGGTGAGGTGGGGGGCTTTTTTTTCTTCTGGTTGTATTTGATGTGTTATAGTTTCTTTCATTTCATCAGCCATTTATCTAAAATACTCCTTTCCCATCTACAATTATTTCAGCCTTCCCTCAATGACTCAATCAACACTAACAGGCCAACTGTAAATTTACCAAGCTTAAAACAAAATAACAAAAATCCAACAGAGGAAACAAGACCTTTTTATCTACTAAACAACCTGTTCTAGTCATTGGCTTTAAAGCAATTTACAAACCTGGTATAGCAATATAACAAGCACAACAAGAACAACAATAATATAACAAATAATGTTATAAATGGCTAGCAAGACTTCTTTTTTTCTTTTTTCTTTTCTCCCTCTATTCTTAATTATTAATCTTCTGTATGTACCATAGTAACAGATTCAATTATCCTTAAGAGATTCTTAATGAGAAACAGATATTGTTGAAGTGAGTGGTGGAACGAGTGTGGAGGTAGGACAAACAAAAAAACGTGGGGTGAGGGGAGGGAGCTATGATGTTTTAGTTATTTGTCTATATAGTGCTGCTGCTACTGCTGCTGTTGTGATATTGCAAAGTCCGGTATAATAATATTAGCGAACCTACTGTTTCTATAGTAAATGTGACTCCAGTTGGTTAATTTAAATCCAGAACTAAAATATTACCAATCTCTGGGTTATATTAACCACATATGATTGCTTCTGTCTTACGTAAAGGCCCTTTAGGTTTCTGCTAATTTTCACTATTTTATCCTTTTTCTTCTAAACAACCTAGGCTTTGATAATTCAGCAAATTTGCAGTAACTGATGAAATAGTTGTTGCTGTTGTTTAGTCCCAGATTGGCTCTGATTGAGCAGGCCTATAATCAAATATTATGTGTCTAGGACTACATCATCAAATGTATCCTCCCTTTCTATTGTTGTTTTCAATCTCCCAGATGAGCTTTGATTCAGCAATTCTAGGATGAAAAGCATTCCAGCAGCAACCATCCCTTCTCTTATTTCAGATATCGTGTGTCAAGGACTAAATTAAACAATTGTATCTAGTAAGGGTTTTTTTTAAGATGACAGGGAAATTTAACTATTGTTTCTGGCCCATTTAAGTGACTTCTTTATTAGCTCAATTGATGGAACAGTTCTCAGCACTAGAGGCAGCAGCAATATCTGTCTGAGGTTCTTTTCAGTTAATAACAGTGTTTTATAAATGTAATATCATTAATATAATAATATTGTAACAAAGCGATGTAAATATATTTATAATGTAATAACTCATATAACTAAGAATCTATGCCAAACATCTTTATGCACACAAATGTCTAGTTTGTCTCATTTTGCCTCCATCTATGCAGAACTGACAGAGGAGTCTTAGTTCTTCTGGAACAAAAGTAAATAAATCAGATTGTCTAATGACCTCTCATTCAGATACAGGCACCCCACCTACACATAAAGTTGCTTCAGTCCCAACTGTGAGTAAATGTGGTGCAAGATACAAATGGAATATTACATCATTATTGTTCACAACAAAAAGGCATGCTCACAGTATTGTTATCACATTGGACAAAATGTTTTGCAGCAATTCTTCTGACACTACATTCTAAGTTCTAATTACACCAGATTACACCAAGGTCGACTTTGCTTTTAATCCTTTTAGGCTCAGTAAAATAAGTACCAGTCAAGTACTGAGGTTGATATAATCAACTTGTCTTCTCCCCTCAAAATTGTTAGCCTTTTGTCAAAATTAGAAAGAATTATTGATCAAGGCAGATAAAGGAAAGGAAACCAGAAAATAAACCTTTTTAGATTTTTTGTGAGTTAGCACATAATCCTTATATTTTACCAATGAGAGAAAATGTGCTGTTGTGAGACTCATTCTTTTCCCAATAATGATGAAGTGAAATGGCTTCAACTAGGTTACAGCATTGACAAAATGAAGCCTGTATTCTTGTTACATCTCATACCTCTTTAACCCTTTAGAAATTAAACAGGCCATATCTGGCCCAAATATTGTACTTGTTTTATGTTCAAACCAGCCAGACCCAGCTTCTCAAACTTTCCCTACAATATCATCATAAAGATATTCAATCACATCAGCTAAATCTCAAAGCTGTATATGTGTGATTAGATGAAAACAATGTTAATAAATAAGCATTGCATTTGACAAAGTAATCTGGATGCTGAAAAGTTTAAGCTACATAAATCGCTTTCTTTTTGACTTACAATAAGGCTCAAAATGTTGTTGGTGTTGTTTAGTCTCTAGTTATTTATCCCTGGTTAAACAGAACTTTGATCAAAAATGTTCCAGCCTCTACTATTTCACCTGTTTGTATATCCAAAGCTACTTTATCCAATATGTGTCCCTCCTTTATTTAAGACAATAGGATGTGAACTGAGAAATATTGGAGCCTCTACATGATTGTTCAACCTGTGAGAAATAGTAGGTAAATCTTCCTCATATACAGCCTACTGGTATCAAAAAGAAAAGTGACATATATGTACCCAGGATAGTATAGTGCTGGATACATATCTTAAAGATGAAATGATCACAGTTTGAAGGTGTTACATCAATGATCTGTTTAAACTAAACTAACCAATAACAACATTGAATAGAAAGGGTCTTATGACATGCTTTTCCCAGTAACATTGGTGACAGAAGTGAAATTAGTTATTGCATGGAATTGCAGAGCTATTATAATTTAGCCCATATCAGGCCTGACTGAGGAGATCTATGAGTAAAAGATACACTTTTAGTTAGATATATTATATCTAGGATACCATTATTTAATGTCTTTCCCTTTTTCAAGAGAAGCATGATGTGACTCAGATTCAGTTGTTATTTCTTGCAATTCAAGTGCTTACATAGAAACTCTTAAACTGTGTTTCTGTTCAGATTGTTGTGAAGTTACTATTGTAGTACAACATCCACTTTTACATTCAGTATTTTGCTGTAAAGTTATTGTGGCTATACACCATTCTGTTGTGAAATTATTGTTATTGTACAACATGCTGTTGTGAAGTTAATGTTAGAAGACAACATACTGTTGTGAAGTATGTGCTGTAAGACAACATTCTGTAGTGAAATTATTGTTGTGGTATAGCACTCTATTATGATGCAATACAAACCCGGTTGTAACATTCAGATTGTTGTGAAGTCAGTGTTGCAGTACCACAATCTGTTGCAAAGTTAATGCTGCTGTACAACATTCTCTTGTGAAGTCACTATTGCTGCACAACTCTCAGTTGTCACGCATATGTTGTTTGAAGTTATTGTTGCAACACAACATCTCGTTGTTATGCACAAATTATTGTGAAGGTACTGTCACAGTACAACATTCAGTTGTCATAACACTTTTTAACAAAGAATATCTTGTTTAACATGTTTGATTTCATATCCTGCTCTAACTACACTGTGCATGCATGTGTGTGTGTGTATGTGTTCACATGTGTGTGTACGTGAGTGTGTTATTTCTTGCATGTATATTTGTCCTTGTATGTGTATGTGTTTGCATTTCTGCTGTGTTTGTGTTTCCATGTGTTTGTATTTGTGTTTCTGTACATGCAAATGCTTTCCTCTTTGTGTGTTGATTTTTATGTGTATACACGTACTAATTACTAACTACTCCATAGGGTCACGTGCACTGAAGAGATCTAGTCTATTAACCACCTGCTGCCATTTGAAACCTGTCCTGTCCATGCCAACATAGAATTGCGATATGTCTTTCATGACAGCTGTATGGTTAATTAGTAACACTTTATGCTAATTATACCTTAATATCAAAACAATGTAACTAGATTGGATGAAGGTCTCACCTTTATTTGATCAAAGAGAGGAGAGTCTTTTAATCTCTTTTCATCTGCTTTTTCTTTTTCTTCTTTTCCTTCTATGGTTGAATGGTTCTGTAAATGAAAGTAATGTTCTGTAACATATTTTGGGTGTGTTGAGATATTGTTGAAGACTTAATCTACCAAGAAAGTATATATTACAGTAGTTTAGCTAACAAAATATTGCTTACAAATAGCATGTAACACTCACATAAAAGATGTGACTGCTGCTATGCACACACACACACACACACACACACACACACACACACACACACACACACACACACACACACACACACACACACACCCACACACACACACACACACACATGCATGCATGTACATGTGCAAACATCCTAGAAAGCTGTTTACTATGATTCATGCAACATCCTTTGCTCAAGGTATTGTTGTTTCTTCTCTCTGCTTTTTCTAGCACTACTGTAATGGCCAGTTTCTCTAGACTAGCCAGCAGTGATGTAGCTAAAATGTGTGCAGCTTGGAACTGTGTTTGAGTTTGCTGTCCAAAACCTGTACAGGCTTATACAATAAACCCAAAGTGTTACCCCTATAAAAACGTAACTTGAAGCAGATCCCCTAGCTATGCTACTATTAGCCAGGCTTACCTGTCTCTCCCTTTCCAATCACCTTTGACGTCTCTCACCTCTCTGGCCCTCACACTAATCCAGACCTTCCTATCCAGACCTTCCTATCCAGACCTTCCTATCCAGACTGTAACATCTTGAAATTCTCTCTCTGCCTTTGCTTTTTCTGCAACCATTGTTTAACCGTGTCACGCCATATTCCTGCTGTAGCGGGAATAGGTTAAACATCATCTCCGCATGATTCCCAGTAAAGTGGTAATGAACAACAGACATAGGAAAAGAAGATGCAGCCTGCAATTGTTACTCTTGAGCTTTATATGCAACTATTTTCGTTTTTTGCTTGGGAGCCCAGGTGGAGAGTAAAGTTAGACGTAGGGGCCCAGGTCTAAGAGGATTAAATAGAACAGTAACCATATAAATCTATTTCTGGCTGGGAAATTCTGGAAAGTTCATGGTAATGGCTTATCCTCCTCTGATGAACTTATAAAAAGAAATAATGTTGATTCTCCACTGCTATACTGTCTGTTCTCATAAACTGAACCTCTCTAACATATTTATTTACAGCTACCAAGACAACACAATTGAGGGTTAACTAACTTTACCAGAAATATAGTACAACTCCTGTGACAGAATACAAAACATTAATGCATTAGCTAGAAGCTAAATGCTTTATTTATTTGGCTAGCTGTGATTCTGTCCTGAAATATGTTACTTTCTTGCATAGTCCTTCTCTTGTTCTTGTAGCATATTAAGTTCTCGTTGGTGGCTTTTCTAGTTGCAGAAATATCTATGCCTACCAATGGCCATGCCATTACCCAACATACAGAGTATTTTCAGTGGATGAAACAAATCTCTCCCAGATTTAGACACCCTTTCAATACCAACACACTATGCTGCAAATCTCTTGTTTTAAAATGATCTAGATTCAAATTTTCCATCCAAACTCCATGTTAAATTATGTTCTAAACACCAGCTTAATAATGTCCAAGTCATTTTACTAAATTCTCCATTATTTTCAAAATTAACAGCAACAAAGCAGTGTTTTTCAACTGAAACATAGCATCAAAAGGATTAAAGATAGTTGGGTTCCCTTTCACAAGAAATAAGCTCAGTGCCTCAAACTTTCAAACCACACTTTTGGAATATTATTGTTGCTACATGTAGCTGTGAATTATGGTACCTATTTACTGTTAATTAATACCAATACCTTCTTAATTACAGCATCTAATAGTACTGGTTATGTTTTAATCATGGTACTTACTTATATCTAACATAATCCCTCCCACTGAGCTACTTTTATGGTTCTCACCTTCAATTATTACAGTCACTGCCATCCTATATAAATATCACTTCTTGCATTCTTTTGAAATATTCCCCCCGCTGTCCATTCCCCCAGTCCAAATCCTCCCTATCACTTCACCTACATTCACCCATGCTATATCTTGAAGATGTATCCTGACACATATCCACCACCATTTCTCTCACTCTCTCATTCTCTATCTTTCTCTCTAAGTCTCTTTTTCTTACACTTCTTTTCCAACTGGCATACCCTTGTATCTCTTCTACAGCAAGACATCTCATCAACCTTTCATCAACTGGCACAAAGTCACCTCCCTCAATAGCACTCTCCCCTACCACCACCACCACCACCAGTCAAGGGACTTTTTTTTGTCTTGCAAATTACTTGGTGACCCTGCCAGTACTGGTGTCACGTAAAAAGCACCCAGTACTCTGTAAGTTATTTGCTTCAGGAAGGGTATCCTGCTATAGAAGTTGACAATAGAAGTTGACACAGCCCTCTGGCTTGCCAGTTCTTGTCCAACTGTCCTACCCATACCATCATAGAAAACTGACGTTAAATAATGATGATGATGATGATGACTTACTGGTAATAAGTACTTGTACCTTTCTAGCTGTGGTACCTTGCAGTACTGGTAATTTCTTAATAATGGTACTGATTTAGAGCTAGTTAATAATGGTACTTCATTATGAAACCTACTTAGTGCTGGTTAATACTAGTATTAACCTAATTATGGTACAGAGTACTAGTTAGTACTAATTATGATATTTACTTAGTACTAGTTAGTACTAATTATGAAACTTTTTCAGTGCAAGTTAGTACTGGTATTAGCCTATGTATGGTGTCTACATAGTACTAGTTAGAACTAATGTAATTATAGTACGTAGTGCCCATTAGTTTTGGTACTTATTAAGGGGACCTACTAAGTATTGGTAAGCTCTGAGACTCAATTAACCAAGAACGGAACTTAGCCTAGATGAACCAGGAATGGAACATCTCCAAAAATAGAACACTTTGGATAAGGTGGCTCTTGACACAGTGTCTGAAAATCGATTGAGGTGGTCATGACTGGAATACCTTTTAATCTTAAGCTTCCTCATTCAGAGCTCAGATGGAGGCATAACTACAATAACAATTATGTCTAGATGGGTGTTTCATTGGGAGTTACATGACATAGTCCAAGACACATACATTAAACAAGCTATTCGTATCCTAAACACCTTCTCATTTGGACAACAAGAAAAGCTTGTGCTGAAGAGACAGTGAAAAAAGTCCCTATGAATAACAAAGAGAAGTTTAGTATTAGCTAGTGCTAGGTGTGAATTCTAAAAAAAAATCCAATTAAAAGTATCTATCTATCAGGCAGCTGTCTTATGAACAATATAAATAATATTGTACTTATATTAGATTTTCTCTTCAATCTTGTTCCATAGCTGAGGCATTACGTATGTAGTTTGTAGCAAAATAATTTGGTAGATATTTTATGGAATTTTAAACTTAGATATTCTCAAGTTATTTTCTTTTTTTTATAGAGCCAAAATTTCATCTGGTAGCGCTGTCCCCAAATATCTTGCAAACATAAAACCATTGTCATTTATTTTAAAGTTTTAAATCTAAAATTGTTTCATTTTAAACATGCAGAGGCCTTATGCTTGTCAAGTTGTTGGCTGTACCAAGCGCTACACAGATCCAAGCTCACTACGCAAACATTTTAAGAACCACACGCAGAAAGATCAGCAGCAGAGGAAGAAGGTATGATTTCCATTTTTTAACTGTCACTTCTCTGATCTCTCATCATCATCATCATCATCATCATCATCATCATTGTCATCATCATCATCATTGTCATCATCATCATCATTGTCATCATCATCATCATTGTCATCATCATCGTCATAAGAACAATATAGATAATGTTGTACCTATATTAGATTTTCTCTTCAATTTTGTTCCATAACTGAAGCATGACATCAAATTATTTTGTAGTAACACTGTCACTCTTCCTATCTCATCATTATCATCATCATCATCATCATCGTCATCATCATTGTCATCATCATTGTCATCATCATATCATTATTACCATCAGTATCTTAGTCACCATTGTTGTCATCATTTCCATCTCCACCAATTATCAAATTAATACATGTCCAAAAGAGTTAATCACTATTGCTTTTATTGTAAATGATTTAATGGCATGGATTGGATGGATCTGCAATAATATACCTTTAGCCCTATTAATATTTATCTGTTGTTTAAGTTACATTAACATAGAGTCTTGTTTAATTTTTACCAAGACGGTATCTATATTTGGTAGAAATGTATATTGTTTTCATAACCATACCACCAGTGGCGGCTTGCGTATAGGAACTGCAGAACTGCAGCAGCAGATTTTTACAGTTCCAATGATGGCTTGGATCTGTAGTCTTCGAATCAGCTTTCTCCTTTCTGGTTTTGAGAAGCCTTATATATGTATGTGTGTTTTTATGTATGTTTGAATGTATGTATGCTTGTACATATGTATTATGTCTGGAGTATGACTTTAAACTGCATTTAGTAGTGGGCGTTTGGTACAGGAGTTCCAGGGTTTGGAGGACCTAGGAACAAGAGTTCCCAGGTCTATTCTGACCCAGAGTAATAGCATATATTAGGACTCCAGCTATGTTAACAAGCATGTAAACCACTGGGAGTGAAGGACCCCTAGTTCTCATTAGAACATCTTTATAGGTGAAGGTAAACTTGTATAAAATACATTATTTACATTATTTACATTTGACGGATATTTGTCCTCATCTTGTTTGTTGTTAACACGTTTCGGCTGATATACTCTCCAGCCTTCATCAGGTGTCTTGGGGAAATTTCGAACCTGGGTTCTCATTCCTTAAGGTATTTTTCGATGTTATTATGATTATTATGATTATTATTATTATTCAGGTCACTGCCTGGAATTGAACTCGGTATCTTGGGGTTAGTAGCCCGTGCTCTTAACCACTACACCATATGCCCATGGGCATAAAATAACCTGAAGTGCAACTGGTTACTGGTTGTTTCAGATGCTGTTGTTCCACTGTTGTTATAGCTGATTGTGCTCAAAAGGGGGTTCACTCAAAACAAATTCATGCACTTCAAGAACTTCTTGAACTCTCAGAATATTCGTATGAACTTACTGAGCTTAGAAAGTGGTCTTTTTTAGTCATGAGTTGGCTTCCACCATACATATATGCATGCATGAATGTATATATGGATGCATACAAGTATATGTGCATGGGTCGATGCATTCATGCATGTATATATATGTATATGTGTCTATGTAGGCATGCATGCATGTGTGTATGCATGTAAGTATGTATATGTATTTATGGATGGATGGATGAATGTATACATGCATGCATGTATGCATATGTAAATATAAAAATTTCATTTTATCCAGATTCGCAGTGGGAAGAATGACTTCACTCCTGATACACTGACTGACTGTATTTCAATTCAGTCACTTCGTCCAGAAGATTCTATGGAAACAGATGTCAATGGTACCTTGTCTGGAGCAGCTAATGACATTTATCAAGGTAACAATTTATCTGTCTTTTGTCAACAAAAAAGATTTAAATGATATCTAAATCCAAGAATTCTATGGAATTTGTACCTGGGACAGTAGGCTGCAAGTAGTAGATATAATTCAGAGTGGTAGTCCTTATCTGTCGCCCAGTTCAACTCCAGTAACCATTCCATCTCCATGTGTCCTTCATTATTTGGCACACAGAAACAAAAAAGCTGCCATCTCTTTTGACCTTCATGTCAATGTTTTTTGGTATGGACTGATAGTTGGATGTTTTTTCCTGTCACCAACTATTTTATAGCATGGACTGGGTATATTTTTTAAAAAATAATAAACTGGCATTCTGTCAATTGCGATGATGAAGGTTCCAGTTGATCCAATCAATGGAACAGCCTGCTCGTGAAATTACTATGCAACAGGCACCCTTAATGTAGTTCTCAGGGATATTTAGTGTAACATGGTGGTAGTGGTGGTGGTGGTGATGGGTGATAGATTGACAGAATCATTAGAGTACTGAACTTGTGGTAATTGGTTATTGCCCTCTACATTCTGAATTATAAATCCCACTGCAGTCCACTTTATAGATTTTATAGTTCACCTTTCCACTATTGATAAAATAAATAAAATAAATATAACTCATTCCTCCCAACATAAAAATTTCTCGTTTTCTGCTTATTTAAATAATATTTATGTTAATTGAAAAACATTGTACTGAATTATATTTGAAGATTTTCAGTTTCTAAAAAAATAATTCACTTTTCTCAGTACTCATAATTATTATATATATTGTTTCCCTTTTAAATAAAATACATTTTTAAAAATAAAATAAATCATTATTATTTCTCTTGTATATATTTCCAGGTTTGGGATTCCCCAGCAATCATTCTAGTCAAAATGGTCCTTGCACCAATCTTAGTCATCAGTCTCCCACAGGAATCCAGGAAAGTCCACTGAGTACCAGCACCTTACCTTTCTTGGAAGAACAGACTGAAAAGTAATGTAGTGATTCTATGTGCTTATGTGTACAGGGGTGGGGCACATCAATTATGCATTTCTACCAAATACAACCCCATCAGAAAATATATATAAAAAAAAGATCTGATAGGAACTAGTATTAATTAAAATGTTTGTGTTGCTTTTTAATGACAGTTTTTGCTTTTAAATAGTGTGGAATAAACTCAGAACCCTGAGATATAAAATTAGATGGTTACAAAAAAAATCACATCTACCACTGTTTATTACTGTCAATACCATCTCAACTTACTTGGACTTGAAAGAAAATATTTCCTTAACTTAGCAAAGCCTTAACAAAAAAGAATTAATATATATGAAGGAAAAAATGTTACATCTATGCCTTCTAACTTTCCAAGGACATTGCAACAGTAAATGAAACTATATTAGCCAAAAATTGTAACTGAGTCAATTAGGATATCTCATAGTAAATATCCTATTCTTCCCATTTATAAGTCTTGAGATTAGTCTCATATACTCAAACATATTGTTTTACTTTTTGTATGAAATATGGCAACTATATTTCATATCCCATTTTGTGGACAATAGTGTTGTTACTTACAAGTTTGCAATCAGGTTCACTCTATTTACAATGTTAACAGTGACAAGAGAGCTTCTGTGCAACTCAGATGATACAAATATCACAGACTATTTTTTGTCAAAAGCACTAGTTTATCAATTATTTACATATTTTCTTGATATACATGAGCAAAAGATATATACATAAACACATACACATACACACACACACACACACACACATAAACAAAAGAATTATTACACATTAGTGAAGATAAACTAAAGAAAACTCAATACAGTGAAGTAAGGTAGAATCATTTTTATTTATTTTTATTCTTCACATTGTCTCTTAGTCATCATTTGATGAAAGCCACAATGTGAAACTTAAAATTGTAATGGCTACCTCTACCAAGAAAAAATTGTAATGGCTACCTCTACTATGAAAAATGCACATCCAAGCACTGTGTAAAGTGGTTGGTGTTGCAAAGAGTATCCAAGTACAGAAACCAAAGCAAAAATGAAACACAGAACTGCGATACATTCTCCAAGCCCATCTAGGTGAGTAGTGCCTCCAAATATATGCTGACTCTAAATGTTGCAACCCATGTCAGCATAGAGTGCAGAATTAAAATGATGATGATGATGATGCATATGATGGGGTTTTTGCACAATTTTCACCTACTCCTGAGAGGCTATGGCAGAAGATACTTGTTCAGGATATTGAGCAGTGGGATCAACCCTGATACTACATAGTTGCAATGTAAACTTCTATTCATATTATTCATGCCTACATCTTACATCTGATCCTAATTTCTTTTTTCTTTTTTTTTTTTTTGAAAACCGTTGTTGCAACCCAACACTTATCTAAACTTCTATTATTTTATTTCAAATACAATTTTGTATGCATTTTTGTGTAAATGTATCTTGTATTTCTAGATAATATGTAACTGGGATTATTTTTCTTTTCTTTTTTAGCTTGAATGGGTTTTCTCCTGTACCAACCTCTTCACTGGTTAGTCCAAGACAAATTTTACCATCAATTACATCAAGACCTGGTGCTATGCAGTCAACTACTAACACACAACTTGAAACCAACTATAATTCTTCTTTTACTCCTGACCTGTCTTACCAGTCCAACAGCCAACATTCTCAGATGTATCCTATGGCTTTTCTACAAGGATCACACATGGCTGGTTAGTAGATTGTACACTTTTCTCTTGAACTAGGTACCTTAAACTGCCATCAATATCTTTGTACCAAGTCCTTTTTTCCTTTAGTTCCACTCCCATTCTGGTCCCCAAAATAACCACTCAAAGAGCACGTTCATCCATCTTTATACTTGGTCCACACTTCTTTAATACAACTCCTGTTCTGATCCCCAATATAACTTCTCAAAATTGGATTAATCCAGTACTGTGACCATCACTCTACTCTTTAGTCCATCTCCTTACATGGTCTGCAGTACAATACAAGCCAGCAGGTGAAATAAACATCAGAGATACTTTGCTCCTCTCAAAGATATATTTCAAGCTTCACCTGGTGGTGACTAAAGCTATAAAATGTTGAAAAAATGGGTATCTCAGGGTCACAAGCATTTTGCCCCTTAGCCTGTATGTTTTATCTGAGGGGTGACAGCAAGGACCAGCTGGGACTTCACCAGCAGGAAATTCCATCTGCAGTCCCTTGTTAGCCATAGCCACCTTGAGTTGGTTTCAGCTTTTTTCAGTTGTTTGGGTTCCAAACCAATCTTCTGCAAGAAATAGTGCTGGAAAACTGCTGCAGCTGACTTCAAAAGAGAATGAGGCTACATACCATTCTTTGACAAGCACCACATCTACCAAGTCTTGGTATTTGGCTTTCTTCAGCTGGAGGGAAATGTCAAGTCTGTCCTCCTAGTGCACTGTGAATTCAGTTGTGATGATCATCTTTGCACTTCTGGACAGCAGAAATAACTCAAGCTGGAACAACATTAGTGCCACCTCCTCTATGCAATAATCATAAATGTTTTTGTTTTATTTTTGAAATCCAATCCTTTTTTTTTCCAGATAACCATGGTAACTATGATGAGAACAGTAATGGCCTTTGCATGTCTCGGATGACTAGTGGTGCAGCCCTCTACCCAGGTGCATCATCAATGAACTATAAGATGGGTACAAATTTCCCAAATGGCATGCAGAAGAGCTTCCTTCAAATACCAACATTTGAAGAATTGATGCCAACCATTCCTCTAGAAGATATGCAAAAAGCCTTCTCAAATTATTCAGGTGTTTATATTATTCACTTTGTGTGCATGTGTGTGCGTGCGTGTGTGAATGTATTTCTTTCCCTGAAGATGTAACGATAACAAGGTAAAGATGATTAATTCTGTTCTGTTTCAAGAATTAATTGACAGCCGTTACAATCCTTATTAGAGAAGAAAACACCTGATTGTAGTCTTTCTAGTTTTTTCCGCTGTACTTTTTCATCATAGAAAGAAGTGCCAGACTATTGCTCTGAGAGTAGGGTAGAGTCGTGCAATCCTTAACTGGCTGTGATGAGCTTGTCTGTTAGTCAGATATATTGCGCAACAAATATCGTCAATGAAAAAATTTATATTTTTTAAAATTACTTATCAGCTCTCTGGCTAGACCTGTAAAGGGAAATAACTCCTGCAAGTCTTATAGTCAATTTTGATAACTCTCAGATGAAAGTTCAGATAATATTGATGCATTATTTATGTCAATTACCTGACGTAACTTATACCCTTGAGAATGGCATGAACATCACACATTTCTTCCTCTCTCAATACTTATATATTTTACTTTATCAAAAAACAAATATGAATTAGACATCAGTGTGATCTTTCTAGAAATATGAATCCACAAGGACCTTTTTCCCCTAAGATTTATCCAAAATTTCAAGCTCTCTCCACTTCTATCTGTGTGTGTGTGCGTGTGTTCACTACCCTGAGATGTTTCCTCCACCTCTTCCCAAGTCTTCCTTACTCTTCTTCTTCTGCAAATTCTTTTCATTTGGCTCATCTGACCAGTTTTCAACCTTGATACAGATCCCATACCTGTATAACCTTACCGCTATAGTTTCTTCTTCTCTTGTACATTACACCTGGTTCCCTACATACTTTTTCTCTCAGCTTATTTCTACTCTATCATTCATGCACACTGACATTATACATCCAATGGGGCATGCCCACCTCATTTTTTCAATCCTGCATACACTCTATGCCATTCAGCATCCATATTTTACTGTCAGTATCACATTCAGTATCACATTTCCATTAACAAGCATCATAGAATTTGCCCTTCATTCACAGAGAGAATCCTCTTTGTAGCCAGTGGAGGAAATAGCTCCCTCAACTTGTTCCATCCCATTCTAATTCTAACAACTATGCTTTTGGAACATTCACCTCCACTGCTGGTTAGGATACCTAAGTAATAATATACACACTTCTCTCTCTCTCTCTCTCTCTCTCTCTCTCTCCCCTTTCCCTCCCACTTGCCCTCATATATGTGTGTGTGTATGAGTGTATCTATAAGGGTGTATATGAATACATGTATGTATGTGTATATATGTGTGTACTTGTATGTGTATGTGTATATATAAATATTTAGGGAAAGATAGTTATGGCCAGTTTGTAAGGTTACTCGGGGTTTCGCATCCATAAAGCGCTTAGCTTTACATACGTCTCAACAGACCCTAATGGCCAGTGGCCTGTAACCTAAGAGAGGTTATAGGCCACCAGTCATTAGGGTCTGATGAGATATATATAAAGCTAAGCGTTTTATGGATGCAAAACCCTGGGTAACCCTATGTACTAGCCATAACTATCTTTCCCTAAATACTCCACTGCTCTATAACTTAGAGTGTGCTTCTCATTCAAATTTATGATTTACTGACAATATATTTATATATATGTATCTCTCTCACATTTTCTGTATATTTAATATAATTTTATATATTCTTACATCTTTTCCTTAGTTTATGGTGATCAACAAGCACTTGGTTCACGAGAATTTGATTCCTTTGGCCTGCCATGTCTCACCACTGAAGAAAACCAATTTCTACCTGTGGGTGTGGTCGACCGGTGTAGTAGCAGGCTATCAGCTGTATATGCTGAGGGTTCAATTTAATAAGCACTACTGTTTGTTTAATTGATAGCCAATCATGTTGACTTCTTTCCTTCACTGATAGTGAAAATGGTAAAAGGTCAACAGGACTCTTTTGGGAATTTTTTTTTGTTTTCATTTTTTTTTTATTACCTGAAATAAGGGTAAATTTGAATGATGAACCAATACAATTCTAAACAAACTATCTTCACACAATACAGTACACAAAAGAAAATAACATACACACATTGTAGATTTTTATGTTGGTTCACAATTCCCTTTTTTGTATATGCATTATATAATGTGTGTGTGTGTATAGGTATATTTGTCTGTGTAAGTGTGTATATATATAATTATGTATATATATATGTGTGAATGTATGTGTGTATGCATGTTATTTGAGTATAATGCATATGGTATAATTATTATATTTATCTTTTCTTTCTGTTAATGCTGACTTTGAAAAGAAGGAAGAAACAGAAAAAACATCGATACTTGAAGATATGAACCTTTTTTTTTTTTTTTTTTTTTTTTTTTTTAGAAAATGATGTTTTAATTCCTTCTGATGTATAAATGTAATCGAATGTTATATATTGAATTATAATTTGAAATATTGGATAATTGTTAAATTTGTAAGACGGAAAAAGAACAAAGACATTTTAATTGAATGAAGATATTTCTCTTGTTCTCTTACATTCAATTGACCTTTTAAGTTTCCCTTTCCATTAATTTGAAACAATTTTGGTAATTCTGTCATCAACTATGAAATTTTATTTAATATATTTTATGAAATACTTTTTTTCTACAATTTTTAGATTTTTGTCTTTTGGAGTTTCTTCTCAATTGCTTTTTTTCCAGATTAGTTTGACCAATATTTTCATGCCTTCATATCTTATGACAAACGAGCCCATAAGCAGTGAAGCTACATGGGTGAAATATTTTAAACTGACGAAAAACTATGAGAAAATAGTTACAGAATTTTTTTTCTTTTTCTCCATACTAAACAATTTTTTTTTCCTTTTATTTCCATTTCAAGAAATAAAAGGTCTTAACTTTATAAATTCTTTGTAGACTTTTTTGTATGTAAGTGTTTTCTTATTTTCATGAGATTACCAAAAAGAAACGATTTGGTGTAAACATATTCAATGCAGGGAGCATTTTCAAGCTATCTGCATTAAATATATTACACAAATTATGCATTTTACCTTAACCTTAAATTTTAGTTTTAATCATCAATTTTAGACAAATTCAATCTTTTACGCACTAATCAGTGGAAGAGAACAATTTGATTCCTTTACTTAATTACTTTTAAACCTTTTAATTTTCATTGGTTCAAAACTACTGGAAGCAATTTTGAAAGAAATATACAAACTCTCATTCTATAAAGCATTAAAAGATGTATTTAATGTATTGATCTGGGATATATCTCTCTGAATTAAGGGGTTTTTTTTTTTTCATTTTGTCAGTTCCATTTTGCCAATATCCGTCCAAATATTACCATTTCATGATTTATCATTAAAAGAAAACAAAAGAATAGTTGTATATAATTTTTAATCCTTTCATATTTTTTACTGGCAGAAATTGTCCAACTTAATTCAGGGAGAACTGTGAATAATATTTCAGTTTTTGTGATATAATATTTGGAAACTATTTGTAAATACTTGTTACACAGAGAATCTAAAATAGAAATTATTTACTCTGATTTTTATTTTAATGAAATTTAAATTGGAATATTACCATTTTTTTTCTCTAAAGAGAAAAAAATTGACCCAAGAATTTTAAAATAATGAAATATATATTAATTCTATATTTTTGGATTCATGAAAAGCATTGTTAATCAACAATGTTATTTTTTATTAAAGTTATCTGCAGGAAAGCTGCTCCTGCAATCAATTTGCAGTGTGATAAAATGTTTCCCACTCTATCCCTCCTGTGTTTTGTTTTATTTTTTTATATCCCCAATTTTTAAAAGAATTGTCTAAAGCATCTAAATGTTTTTAGAGAAACTATTACACACTATCTTTGTCACAATTCATTTTACTCTGTGATTAAACCATAATTTTCTTTTGCAATATGGTTGAGCAGAGAATTTTTTTTTTTCCAGAATTTAGATACATTTATTTTAACATAAAGATAACTATGTTTAATGAAATCATTACATAACTGTATTAAGTAGAAAGACTTGATGTATTCTTAAACAGAAATATAGAGAAATTTTTTTTTATATATATATAGTTTTTAGTATATCTCATTCATTATAGTTCTTTGCCTTCCTAGCGTTATAGCTACTGTATCTTCTAGAATATTAGTTCATTTTCAATTTCAGAAAAAACATTTCTTACTAGAATTACTGCAAATTGTAGCAATATGATAGGACAAAGATATTTGAGAATTTTCTAAATGCCTTAGTAATGTTGACTTGTCACAGAAAATCTGCTAAAAATGGCCTGTCAGAAAATCTTTTGAAAATTGAAATGTGTACAGCTTTTCTGTATATCTCTTTATTTTGGTTTTATTGTCTTTTTTTGACTTGCAAATCATAGCAGCCTGTTAAAAGAAACAAAATTAATGAGTACTTAGTTATTTCATATAGCTACAACATATTGCTACAACAAATCTTAAATATATTTATATTCTTTAAAAGTTGGGATTCTTGTCCGTTTCCACCCCTATCCTTGCCCATTTTTGCTGTATGCCACCCTCATTTTTATTTGTCTTGCAAATTGTGGCAGACTGCAGTTACAAGAGGAAGCTATTTAATCCTATATTTCATTTGCTTCCTTTTAAGCACAGCAACATTTGCTACAATGAACTGTTGGACATTCCACTATACTTGTACCTTTTTTTTTACTATTGACTGAAAGACCAATTTTTATGTGATGTTGTCCTGATATTCTCATTTTATTACTATTTGACTTGCCTCTCTTTTTAATATTCAAAATACTTGCCAGGGCATTGGGAAGGCAGAATTATTAGAATATCATTAAAAAAAGTGTCTAAGGGTTATTTGGTTATGATTCTTTACATTGTGTTCAAATTCTGCCATGGTCAACTTTTCCTTTCATCATTCAGGGGTTGATATAACAAAGTACCGGTTGAGCAATGGGTCGATTTAAATAAGTAACCCCACCCTTCCCCAAATTTGTGACCCTGTGTGTTAATGTTAGAAATCAGTATTTAAATATGTACCAAATCTCATTCATACATACACACACAAACACACACACACTCTATAACTATTTTAGATTTTTTCCCCCCACACTTAAAAATCATTAAATTTTCATTCACTTTGTATTAAAAAACATTAATGCACAGAAAAACCTAATCCCTGTCAAGAGTGAAAGCCTGTAATTTCGCTAATTCAACTTTTATCATCCAAGCATGGAATCTTTATTTAGATGATTCAACATGGTTATAATTGCTAACATTAAGTATAAATATTCTTTCAATTATAGACAGTATCTAAATATTCTATTGTGTATTCGTCAATTACTGCAGTAAGGATTCATATTTTCTTCATATTTTATATATTTGCATTTACAATTTGTATATATATATATGCATATATCTTACAAGTGTATGTTTGTATATACATATACATACATATGTATGTGTGTATGTATGTGTCTATATACGTATGTACATAAATGTATGTGTGTATATACATATATACATACATGTATGTGTGTATATATGTACATACGTATGTGTGTATGTATGTGTGTATGTATGTGTATGTGTATGTGTGTATATATTTATATATGTGTGTGTATATATATATATATATATACATTTTGCATATACATTTTGTAAATACAAATATTATGAATGCAAATAGTATAATATACATTGTATATATGCATATATCTTACTATATGCATTTTGTGTGTGTGTGTATATATATATATATATATATATATATATATATATAAATATATCTTACATATGAAAATTTGTGTATTTTGCCTGCAAATATTTCATGTGTATTGATATTTACAAACTGTATATACATGTATATATGTATACTTTAATGCAAATAATTCTCTCTCTCTCTCTCTACACACATATATATAAATATAGGTAGGTAGGTAGGTACTTGTTTCAGTCATTCAACAATGGCCATGCTAGAGCACTCCCTTATAAAATTTAGTCAAACAAATCAACCCAGTACATATTTTTAAGTCTGGTTCTTATTCTATCAATCGCTTTTGCCAAACTACAAAGTTACAAGAACATAAACAAACCAACACCAGCTGTCACGCGATTGTGAAGGACATATATATATATATATATATATATATATATACACACACACACATACACACAATACAGAGCAAATAATTCACAAGAAAAAATAATTCACAAAAAATAATTTGCGACAATACCATTGATTCTGTTATTATCTAGCGTAACAATTTAAAAATGATAATTACAGAATCAATAATATAGGCGATTGATATATATACACACATATATATAATTATATATATACATAAACATATATACATATATGTATATATATATATATATATATATATATACATATATATATATATATATATATATATATACACATTTAAAATACAGAGATGCCTAAGATAGGACATCTAACCCGCAGGTCCTATTATAAGCATCTCTGTATTTTAAATGAGTAATATATAGTCTATTTGACTAATTTTTTTTTCTTCTCGCTAGACCACTGGTAGTGAATAAAATTTCTAAAATTTTTTTGCGACCCTGTGATTTATTAATATATATATATATATATATATATATATATATATATATATATATATATAATTATGTGTATTTCTTCTATCTTAATGAATAAAAATTCTTCTGATAGAAACCAATGTAGCAAAGAACACAAAATAACTGTGGTTTAGTTCCTGTTTTTAAGGCAGGAACTCCTTGAAATTTTGGGTATTTGAGTATATTTAAGAATTTAAGGATTTAAATTCTTATATATATATATATATATATATATATATATATATATATATTTACATATGTATACATACATATATAAACACACACATGCATATATGAATGTATATCATCTACATGGATCCTAGTCAAATCTGCAGTGAATACAATAGTAAAACTTGGGTCATGCACGTTGAAGAGAAGTGCAGTCAATTTTAAACAGTTTCAGGACTAATCACGCAAATTTTTTATTTATTTTTTTTTTTAAATATTTTTCTTTGGTTCTTGATGTCCCTTTGGAGACATCAAATGTTTTATAATTCCAGAATATATCATTCCGGTGGAAAAATTTGTATTTTAATCCAAGTGTTGTTATGTGTAGCAATTTACACACAGGAAGAAAATAAACTGCTTTACTGCTTTTATTTATTATAAAATCATGTTGGGTAATTTTGTTCTTCATAATAACTAATTACAGAGAATAAAGCTGATTCCCATCTTTAGTCTGATGTGCAGCAATGAGAAACTTTATTGTATTTTTTACTAAGAATTCTATATCCAGTGCATTCCAATATTAATTTCCTCTTTTATAGGAAATGGACTGATGAATGAAGAGTAATAATTGCAGGAAAGCTTTCTCATCGATGCAATTATAACGTGTAATCTTTCACTAGTTTTACTGTTGTTCTCTATTATAGAAAAAGTGAATTAGACTAGTTTCTTTAACTCAGACTACTTGAGTTAAGTTAGATCTGAGTTGTCTATGATTAGAGTGGATACTGTATGTATATATAATCCGTAATCCAGCCAATTTCCAGTTAAAATATCACTTTACTAATATAGCTAATGTTCTTAGGGTAGACTTCAGGATTCCAATTTATCCTCCATATAATCTTAGAATTGTTATGCAATATTAATTTGTAAGGCTACATAGTTTTATTACTGTTTCTAAGTCTGGTAATTCAAAAGATTTCTTCCAGTTTCCCCTTTTAAAACATTACTTTACAACATATCAACAACACTTGGGACTTTTATATTTTTTTAATTTAAAAGAAAAATTTGTCCATGGTTTTATAAGTAAACACTTTGATTCTGTTCAAAGCTGGTTATATTTTTGTGGGGAACAGAAAATTCCATGGGTGTAAATATTTGTTGCTGAAATAATTCACTTCTGTTTAATTTTAATCAAAATTAATCAGATGTCAGAATTTCAAGCTTTTTTTCTTTGAAAAATATTTTTTATTTAATTTTTGCAAGTGAATTTTCTTCACTTATCATTTATTACAAGTGGACCGTGTTCACTTTTATTAAGAATAGCCAGTGATGTTGAGTTAATTCTTGGATATTGGTTGTGGTAGTTCTTTTATTCTAATATTACTGTTAAATATTTTAAGTACATAAAGCTTTTGCTAAACTGTTTGGTTAATGTATTGGTTCATTTTACATTACTTGAAAATTTTCAAATGTATTTTTTCTTTTCCTTTAAAAATAGAAGTTTAGCGATCATTTAAATTTGTAATGTTGTCATAACTTTCAAAGATATCTTTTAAACTTAGGAACTTCTACACAATACTTGGAAAATAATCTGTTTTTTTAAATATTTGTACTAGTATATTTCTTTCGAACTTTTAATTCTCTGTTTCAAACCCCTAAAGTTGAAGTTAAGCAAGTGCCTTAAGAGTGTATATAAAACTTGTGTGAAAATATACATGTACTTTAACCCAACTTCTAGATTTCCAATCACTATATCAATGGCAAGAAATCCCAGCTAGAAATTGCCCTAAGTCTTCAGAGATAATAAACATTATTTGTGGTACTGTCCCAGTGGACAATATGTTGAACTTCTTCATATAAACTTGATACAATAGTTAGAATAATGAAATATTTTATATGAATTTAGTCCTGTTCTCAGGAATCTTTGGTCAATATGTGTAATATATTGGGTTTTTCTTAGAAATACATTTATTTCTCTCCAAAGTAATTATTTTGGTTTATGTTAAAAAAACAATTAGCTACTTTGTAGGATAGAAACAATCAAATATTGATATCAGTAATAAAAAATGAGACCCCCCCCCCATCTTTCTCTCTCTCTCTCACTCACTCACTCTTTCTCTCATACACACACACTGTTAAAGACATTTGAATTTCTTTTTTACCAATCCATATATTCCCACCAAAAACTCCAAGAATCACCTTTCATTTGGCTAAGTCTTAAAACATTTTTCAATGTTTATTTTTATTTTATTTATTTATTTATTTATCTATTTATTTATTTAGAGAAAATCCATTTATTATCAAACTTTATTTTCATTGAAATATTTTTCATAAACCTTTTATGTTTTAACCACCTATTGAAATGTTTGACATAATTTGTATATAGGTGGTCTATGGTCCCTTAATTTTTGTTTTCAGCACATCTGCTAGTCACCCAGACATCCAGATGATTGCAAAGAAGATTTTCCTTTTTTTCTTTAAATTTTGAAAATGGATTTATTCTAATTTTACTAACATTTGTTGACCCAACTCTGTCCCTCACTAATATCTCTTGCTACCAGAAAACATTGATAAGAAATAGAGAATTAGCCTTCACATTAAAGAAATTGGTGTTATTGAAATTGAAAGCAACTCTCAGTTTTTATTACTTTGGTTTTAGAGTCTTTAATAATAGAAACCTACACACTGTATGGGATATGGACAGTCTACAGTCTGCTAAGATGGCTTGTATTGAATTTGGAGTAAGAAAAGAATAATTTGTCTTATAACACAATATGACTGGCATATTTTACATATGAATAAAAAATTTGAAAAATCAAAATATCCTATTCTATCCCCATATTGGTAATCTACAGTTTGAAATAATATGCAAATATTTGTTTATTTCATTTGAATATTTACAGCAATTTAACTTCATTTATTTATTTATTAAAGTATCTTGATCCCTTCTACTTCCCAATTCATGAAAAAATTGCTAATAACATGAGGCTATAATTTTTTCTTGCTTGTGTCTCATGGTGTATTGCCTTCTCAATTTTCTTTGGGTTACTTTGTCAATTACTCTAAGATATAGTTTCAGGATAGTATCATTGACTCTTCTTCAGCATTTTAAATCTTTTAACATTGCTAAATACAAACAGAGGTTGCAAGTAGATATGTTTTGCTGACCAGATATATTCAACAATAGAGCTAACAAACCTTATTGCTTACACAAACCCCATCAGTTGACAGCAAACAGTAACCCAGAAGCAGAGTAACTACCACCACACATGCACGCCTTCCCTTCTCCTTTCAATACATTTTTACTAACAAATCAACTAATACCCTAATGCCCATATAGTTCTTTGATGCAAAAAATACCTTTTAAAATAATATCTAGAAGTCAAAAACAAAGCTACAACCAGGTACATGTTGGCTTTCAAAACTTGTATTAAGTCCACAGTAATCCTGTCACTTGATTGTTAGAATATCTTTCATAAGAAATTCTAAAATTACCTAGGCCCTGTTTTTTGCCCCCCACCTCTACCCCTTTCTCCAACCAAAACCCAGCTTTTTGTAAAACTATTTTGTATTCTACCTTTGTACCAAAATGCACAACTCTAGATTTATTAAGCGCTGAATAAATTATGCTAACCCAACCAAATCTTCACAATGTTGTTTTTCTTTATCATACCTAGGCTGTGTTTAACCTTTGATCTGTTACAATATTAAATATATTCATGTCTGCAGTGAGTGGAGAAGGCTGAGCCAACATTGTCAGACTAAATGCTTTCTTGTATTTATTCCATTGGTTTAAGAGATCAAATCTGGCAGTTATTTATCATCACCACATCATTTTAACATCCACTTTTCCAAGCCTGCATGGGTCGGATGGAGTTCTTATTGAGGCAGAATTTCTACAGCTGAATACCCTTTCTCTTGCCAACCCTCACCTGTTTCCAAGTAAGGTAATATTTCCCAATGGCCAGACATGTTCCCACAGAGTTAATGTCACTACTTTTATGACTGAAAACCTGTCAAATAATGTCAAAACACAAATACACACACACACACACTCTCTCTTTTACTTGTTCCAGTCATTTGACTGTGGCCATGCTGGAGCACCACCTTTAGTCAAACAGATTGACCCCAAGACTTATTCTTTGTAAGCCTGGTACTTATTGTATTGGTCTCTTTTTACCAAACCACTAAGTTATGAGGATGGAAACACACCAACATTCACAAAGGGAATTTAGCGAGGTAACAAAAACGTAATTGGGCAAGACCAGTGAAAATTACACAAAAAAATACAATTATCTGTAAACATGTTTCGAATACTTTCTTACCGAAAATATCTGTTTCTCATCAGTACAGACCAGTCTGTGTTGTTGTTTTAATGGAATGTTCTTTATTTGATTACTTGTTTCAGTCATTGGACTGCAGCCATGCTGGAGCACTGCCGTGAAGGGTTTAGCTATTTAAATTGACGCCATTTTAGGTCTGGTACTTATTCTGTTGTTTCTTTTTGCTGAAACACTAAGTTATGGAGATGTGAACAAACCAGCACAAAACACATAACATACATTGATATTACATCAGTGGTTCTCAACCAGGATCCATTGGCCCCTGGGGGTTCATATAAGATTTGTGGGATCCATGCAAGCAAAACTGTAAATTGGGTACACACGGTAGTATATTAAGGATTCATAAAAACATTCTTATTTAGATGTATTTAGTGGAAGAAACAGTTAGGTTTCTTTCTCTAACATGTTAAATAGTTTAATCTACACAAGTTAATGTGTTAAAAACAAAATAGGAATTTTGAAAGGAATATCTACAAAACTAGTTTTCAAACATCAAGAAGCTATGGGGTCTACCAGAGTAAAACAATAATCAAAGGAATCTACAGGTAAAAAATGATTGAGAATCACTGTATTACATGCAACAAATCTTCAGTCTCCATCAATCAAATTCATTCACAGAACATTGATCAGCCTGAGGTTATAATAGAAGACACTTGCCTAAGGTGCTGCACAGTGGGACTAAACCTGAAATTATGTGGTTGCAAAGTGAACTTCTTAACCACACAACTATGTCAATGATAATAATGTGTGTGCGTGTGTGTGTGAGTGCATATAGAGAGAGAGGAGAGAGAGACAGCATATCAGATTTGTCATGGCTGCCTTTTTGACAAGAGGTAGAACTAAGTACTTTAAGTGAGTGGTTGCTAAGGCATAAGAATTCCTATAGATCTTTTGACACAGGTGAATCTAGGTCAAAATATAAAGACATCAACTGTCTTAATCTCTTAGCAATTACGATTGAAAAATGCTTATAATTTCAGCTCAGACTATCTATTCACAAAACACACTTTGAAACCTAATTTTAGTATAATTTGGTTTTTTTATTGAAGAGTTCTTTTTTTATATTTCCCTTTGTCTTCTTCATCCTCCTCCTCCTCCTCATCATCATCATCATCATCAACAGCAGCAGTTAACATCCATCATCCATACCAGCATAGATTGGATAGTTCAACAGGATCCAGCAAGCTGAGGGACTGTGTTTAGCTCCCATGTCTAGTTTGACATGTTTTCTATGACTGGACAGCCCACCCAGCACTAACAAATTTACTGGGTATACAAGGTGCTTTGCATGGCACCAGCACCATGGAATCATCAATTAAGGTCACAAATCTGGAGAAGAATAATGTAGTCAATTGACTCCATCTGAATGCATAACTGGTCACCTTCATGTGGTTGCTTTGTCTGCAAGAAATAGCAGTCAAATCTCTTTCAAATAACATCCTGCTATCACTAGGTAAAAAGGAATGACATTGAATTATGTAGTTTGAAATAAGCTGTCTATAAACTTATAAATTAAGTCCTTTGCTGCCTTTGGAGCATAAGCCATTGACTTCTCCACTGTTTTCAACTTCGGTCTGTTTTTTCTGCTTCTCTCCCGCTGGATCCCTGCTTTTCATCATACATTTTCCAGAGGTCTTATTGACTCTTTGAATTGTTGACCTTTTGTGACTTTGCTTTTTCCTAGGTAGGGATGTTGGCCCTGTGCAAACCCATTTTTTACTTCTGTTTAGAGATGGTCCATATTAGGCCAACCTCTAACCTTTGACCTTTCCAGCAAGGGAAGCCTTACCAGCAGTTTGTACTCCACTGGCATAACTCACATTGAATGATATCAAGTCTACAGGCACATTTGGCCACAGCTTATTCTGGTTTCCAAGGCATTTAAGTGACAGAGTACAAGACTCAACTGCACTGAATGGGACACTCGTCCACCACAGGACTAACTCCCCAGATGTCATTAATACTCATGTGGACTGAAGCCATATGAAGTATCTTGCTCAAGGATGCAACATGCTGCCCAATCCATGAAGCCCATGAACTAATGACCATGTGATCAACACCCTAACCACCATGTTGTGTTACTTCACAAAAGGTCCTAATGCATCTCCAACACCATCGATTTCTGTCTCACTATTTTTCTAACTTTATCTCTCCTTCCTTTTCCAATTAACCATTTTAAGTACATAGCACAGCACTAGATTCAAACGAAGCACTTATATTTCTACACTAATGATGGTAATGCTCTTATCTGCTGTGCTACTAATGCATATACATGTATGTATATACTGGATCACAGATGTTGCTCACACAGCTTTATTCTATTAAACTTGTGTCATGTAATTTGATCCAAAATGCCGCTTAAAAATTAAAATGCAATAAATGTTTAAAATCAAAATAAGTTAATGAAATTTTCATGTATTTTATTGACTTTTTTTATTACACAATCATGGAAACAATAAGACAAAACAGCCCAGGCATTAACTTGTCTGGTTATTATCATTATTATAATTTCTCTAGACTCTCAGAAACAAATATTCAGACAACAATGAGCAATATACAAAAACACAGCTGCGGTAGGAGGGGAAAAAAAAAGCAAAATTAACAAAAAAAAAATCTTTGGCCTTAGTTTGAGTGACTAGGAGGAGAAGATAGAATCCTTAATTACATTCATGAGTGCATTTGAATAATCTCTTTAGTCACAGACAGAAGTTTATGAAGCAAATTTATAAGGGGAGAAAACTTACAGAATAGTTTCTTAATTATGGAAGCATTTATTTCTTATCCTAGGACAATCATACAAGCACTTGCAGATGTATGCATTAATATAAAGAATGAAGCAAGAGGTAGTCTTTTCTTAGCCACTGCAGATCTAAAACTGTATAAAACGAGATAAAAACAAGAAAAATCTACAAAAATAATATGAAAATTTAATAGCATTAGCTCCTAATACAACTTTACTAGAATGACATTCAGTAAAATTTGGAAATTAATTTGAAACATTTAAAAAAATATATATAGAAAAATAAAAATCATTAAGATCTTTCTTTACGAATCGATGAATAATTATTTTCTTTGGGGAAAGGAGAATTGGGTGGAAATCTCCACAGACAATTTAAAGGTTAAAAAAAATATACACTAACCATAAAATATTAACTGAATACAACAAAGTCACAAAATGTCAAAATTCACAGATCAATTTTTCTTCCATTTGATCCAAACCTCATTTTCAGCAGGTAGCTCCATCAAGAGCCAATCATTGTTTTATTCTTAGCATCTTCTGAGATACAAGCTCAATAGAAAATCCAAAATTTTGTGGTATATATGTCTTCATAAATCATACTGTGCTTCTGGCTCATCAGGGGATCAAATACATTACAGTATATATATATATATTTCTCTCAACATTTCATTTTGAGTTGATTTAACAGAACCCAATAATTTTATAGTCTATAATTATCCACATTTCATTTTGAGCCTCTGAGTCAACACAAAATCCAAACTTCAACTTAAGCCTGCAGTTTAACAGAGAACCCAAATTCACATAAAAATAGTATAACAAGTTTTAAACACATGCAACATTTTCTAATCAGAGTTGGCAGGAGCCAACATTGAGGACAATATATATTTCAAGTTAGATCAATTGCATCATCATCATCATCTTCGAAGTAAAAAAATATTGATGAATGACAGATCTTAAGAACAGATAAACATTGATGAATCTAACAAGTGTCATATACTATCATATGGTACAGTACTTCTTACTAACATGATAACTTCTTACTAACATGGTTATCACGATAATATTTACAATAGAGACTAAATAGTAATAACTGCTTCTTATTAAGACATGAAACCTGACATTTTTAGGGCACAGGAAGTTGTGAGGCTCATGCATTTTCAAACAGTCAAGTCATGAATTGAGATGGTTCCAAACAGGGGTGAAAAATCATAAATTTGGCATTCATCACAATTGTAATAATAATAATAATAATAATAATAATAATAATAAAGATAATCTTTACATTAGTAATCAGTAATTACTACAATATTCACATTTTGGCCACAATTACACATTAACAGCAGTTTATAATCATCTGACACAGACATCAATGGAGTAAATCTATCCCAGAAAAATATTTAAAAAAAAAGAAAACAAACAAAAAACAAAAAAAAACATAAAACGTTTCTGAATAGACATCTGAGTAAGGAAAGACTAATGGTTGATCAAAACCAAAAAGCAAAAATACCCAAAATATATTTTTCTCATAGCAGATATAGTAGGAATACTGGTCCCTCCTCCTCACAAAAAAAAAAAAAAAGAAAAGAAAAAAAATTAATCACAAGATTAAATCAATAGAATCTTCCAGACACTTTTCTACAAAAGGAGAAATTTGACATTTCAAAAACTGCTTTTTACAGTTATTGATAAAAAAATTTTTTTTTTTTTTTTAAATTGAGCACAAAGCCTTAGATTTATAAGAGCAGGAAAACTGAATGTTGTGATGTCCATCCATTTCTCAAGCATACAAAAGCTAAATGAAATGGCATCAATGTCAAAGTAAAACCAAATCAATAGCAGTGAGATCCATAATGATGGCACTTCACTTCTTTGGTTTCTATTTTCCTTTCATTTTTAGTTATTATTAAGATAATAAGATCTGGAAATAAACCAAGTTCTTTGAATTAAGAATTCATAAGAAGGATCAAACTATTCAACAATTATACTAGCACCACATATTTCATAACATCAATAATATTTTTTTTTTCTTCTTTTCTTCTACAAACATCCTCATTAAGAATAAATTATTATACAGTCCAGCAAGTTATATCAAGAATGCATTCTAACTCATTTGTGTGTGTTTGTGTGTGTGTGTGTGCGTGCGCAGCATACTCTTTTATTGGTTCCATCCTGTGAATTGTGGTCATGTCAGGGCACTGCCATCGATGCTTACAATTAAAACAAAGGTGCATACTTTGTCAGTACATGTCACACCCTTTTATGTGATCAGCCAAACATCTATTAGAGACAGTTGGTAACTGACTGCTGTTCTGTTACAGGGTTTGTCTGGTACAAGAACGCGAAGGAAGGCACACTGTCATGACAGTGTATGAATAGATCAGGTAGTAAGACAAGCAAACAAACCATTTCATTACTGAAATTATCACAGTCACTTGACCAACCACAAGTACATGCAGTCCAATGTGTGATTATAAAAAAACTAAAAATACAGACCTTATAGCCAAAGACCCTGTATACAGTTGGCCTTCTGTATTTGTTCCCCCACCCACTAATAAGTACACATACATTAGACACAATACATTCCATGAACCAATGAGCAAGCTGCTGTATGATCGTTTGACTTGAGCTAAATCTCCCTCAAGTAACACCGTATCCTCTAAAGAAATAGGACTTCATACTTTGCACCTTGGGGAAAATGGTTCTTGGTCAGAACACCTTCGATCCAAAAGTCAGCTAGATCATGTCTGACCTGGACTAAATAACTAAATAACTCTCATGCTCAGAAACAAAAAAATATATAATAATAATAATAATAATAATAATAATAATAATAATGAAAGGAATAGTAATAATGAAAAAATAAATTTAAAAAACAAATATAAATAAAATAGAGGATTTGGATCGGCAGGATTTCAAATCTGACTTAGAACAGTCGGCTGATAATGTTTTACTTTGTTTTAATTGATTTCCACAGATGCCAAAAAAGGTTTATCTATAAATATTTCATATTGTTTATAACAGGAAACAACAATAGAATCAGTCAGAAACACTGTACATGAATTTTTTAAAAAGAAATGGGAGAAAAAAATGAAAAATATGAGAAATTATTTAGAAAATCACAAAGTGGATGAGTTATAAACTATGACACCCACCTAATAAATACACTGTGTGTGTGTGTGTGTGTGTGTGTGTGTGTGTGTGTATTGCTATTAATAATAAATGGTGGCAGTTTGAAATAAATCTGCTTCTAACATCAAAGTGTAAAACTGAAAACAACAATTATTATTACACAGATTATTCACAACGCAGATTGAAATTCAAATACACACACACACAGAGGCAGCTAAATTGAACCCACTTTTAAAATATTATGATACCATGAATTAAGAGCTAATATTTTATATGTAACAAGTCTAAAATATTGACTTTGTCCTTTTTTTAATTACACATTGTGATAGATTATACTCAAGTTAGGGAATCACTGCTACAAAATGTTATTGCTGAAATGAGCCATGCTGAGCAAGGCCTTTATGACATCATTATCAATACAAAGTATAAAAAGGGAACAGTTTACTGTACTCTGGGTAAACTAAAGGCTCAGATATTCCCTAGTCATTTTACCCACAGTGATTGCAAGTGTACCTGTACCTTTCAGGCTGACTTGAAATGATTTATCACAGAAAATCATTATCATTACCAAAGACCACAAAAATCACTATCAGCTTGCCAAAGACCACAATGTGAGCAGGAAGACAATAGTTAAAGCTGTTAAAAGCTACTTAAGTATAAAGTCAATATTCAATGGTGTTGATGCATTCTCACAGCCTGCTCTAAAGCTATTAGGGTTGAGAGAGCCCCAAAGCTTTTCAATTATCTGAATCATATGGGAAGGAAAGTAAAGATCTTTGTCAACAAAAACAAATTCATGGTTAGACAAGTCATTAATCATCACAATGGCAGGGTTATTGCTTTTCAGCCTTCTGAAGTTATTGCTGTCTTACAAAATAAGATCCTACCTCAGTGATGGTGTTGGGAGTAAGCCATTGCAAACAAAAGCTAAGTGATACCACCTCATTTTATCGAAGAAAATTTTATCAACATGACTAAATAGTCAAACATCCTTGATAGAATTCCAGTAATATAGATTATTAGACATTCTAATCTGAATGAGGTTATGTTCATCCAAGAGTCTGCAATAAGACCTATATCAGAGCATGTGCAGGATTATTTCAAGATGAAGCTTTCACTATTTGTCTCCAAGGGAGTCTAGCTTGTCAGATCTGTATTGTTACGATTTTTGGATGTGGAGCATCATTGAGCACATGTCCAATGCAACAGCTCACAGCAATGTCACTAAGCTGAAGACTGCCATTAGAAAGGCATTCAGGTCTGTGGATGATGTTAGAAGGCATGCTCAGTTTTCCATATTTGTATTCAGTCAATTGTAACATTAAATGATATCCTTTCAAATAAACATACACAAAATATAAACACAAACTGTCTTAATTTGGCTGCCTGACCTCGCAACACACACAAGGATGTACAAATGAGAGAAAGTATATTCAATATATATAGTAGAACTTACTTATGCAAAGCTGAGGATTCTCTCCACCACTGTTCAATAGATTCTTGCTACATGCAATCCTTCAAGTAACAACCAAATGAAGAGTCTCTGAATAGCAACAAAATGAATCCCCAACTTCAAATGAACACAACACACACACACACAAGGCAGATCATTTACTTAAATACATTTCCATTTTTAGAAACAGTTCAAGATTCACAAACTCAATAAAATGGTGATAAAAATATGAGTGTAATTCAAAGGTAGTTCATTTTTATTTAGTTATACAATATGATTATGGCACCTGATTTTCAGATAATATATCCAAGATTTCTAAGAAAGAAGGGCAAAATAACAAAGAGACACAAAAAGATTTAAACAGTAAAAATATTCATATATATATATATATATATATATATACACACACACACTATACAGACACAAACAATAATAGGATTTCTTATTGAGGCATAAAGCCTAACATACAGAGCAGAAAGGAAACAAGTGCTGCTATCTTCATAGCATTGAAGTTATTCCAACAAAGAAATGGAGCCAGTTCACATACATACACACACAAACACATACATACATTCATTCACAATTTGTGTTTATAAGTTGAAGAAAAAATAGAAAAAAATAAAGGAAAGAGAATATGAGATATTTTTGTTGTGAGAAAAAAATGGTGTTGGCATCTGATAAAAATTAATCAGATGAAAATGATAATGATGTAAAGTGATGTATGTTGAAGAGAGAGAGAGAGAGAAGTGAGAGAGACAGAGAATGTGCAATGAGATGATTAGTACTGCCGCTGTTGGTACTGTGCCTGCGGTGAATAGTCTTGTTGGTTGTATGCCTGGAACTGTGTTTGCTGCTGGCTAGGAGATTTCTGTAGTGGAGGCACACCTTTACGGTAAACTAACATATTTAGAACTGGCTTCCGTTGGATATATTCTACAGCCTTTTTGTGTGTAGCTACAGTCATGTCATGACCATTCACCTAGAAAATGCATAGAGACACAAAGTTTATATATATGGAAATCCATTTCATTATTCATACACAAGCACATGGCAACAGTCAGTAAAAAGATTGTTATTTTTCACACTTTACAAATGAATATATCTTTTAAGATGTAATTGACATCCACATAATATTTCAATCACTTTGATTTTCAATAGTCATCACATTGATATTCTGGATATTTACATAGTACCAGACGGGATTTAAACTACAAAACTTTATCTCTAAACAAAAGTGAGCAACAACTTTATCCACTAGGTTTCAACATCTAGATATTAATGGTTTTCATATCTCAAGATGAAGTTCATAACTTTTTGAGAAATTATAATCTTATTAACAACTCAGCTTAGGTAGAGTCCACTGGAGGTGGTTGCAGAACTATTTCCTGACAAGGAAAGGGGGGTTCTGCTGGAGTGGTTCAGTTTTGTGTTTTAATTGCCATGGTGGTATCCACAACAAAGATAGGAACTTAATCAGTGGTAATAGTTCTGTCTACTGAGAACTTCCTAAAGGTAAGAAAGAGCTAACCCTTTCACAACCAAACCAGCCAGATCTGGCCTAAATATTCTATGTCTTATGTCAAAACTGGCTAGATCATGCCTCTCACAATGCCTTTCTAAAAATAAAGAATAACATCATCAAAATCTCAAAGTTACAAGATAATGCATGATTAATTCAAAATAATATGAATAAATAAGCATTACATTTGACAGAGTAAACTGAATGCTAAAAGGTTAAATCATTGTAAATTTTAAAAGTTAAACAAGAAATATAAATATGTGGTGAAGGAAAAACAATACAAGTCAATTACTAACATTATTTTCAATTTTTTTTTTTAGCAAGAGAGAGAGAGAGAGAGAGAGAGAGAGAGAGAGAGATAATTCTGAAAATGTTTCACTCTTATTCTGACTTCATCAACAAAACACAACTTTCACTTAATAAGTAGCTGTGAATGAATCAGTAAATAAATGTACACAATTGATAAAAAAATGTGGAATTCTGCCCTAATGTCTCATTCTGTCCCATTTACAAGATTCAGTCATAGATAAAGGAAAAGAACAGGTATTTGAATATCTCCTGATAACTGAAACATTAGTATTCTATAACCACTGTACATTAAGACCACTGTGCAATGAATGAAGCAAGGTTTGTCCTGAACAGTAGCCTAGTATATTTTCAATGATATTTTCTACAGTTTAAAGAAAATTAATTTAAGTAATAAACTAAATTCACTCACCTGAAGTATTTTGTCATGAACCTGAAGCCCAGTTCGTGCAGCAGGACCATTTTCATGAATATACGTCACATATATACCCTGAAATCATAACAGAATCCTATATACGTTTACTCTCATGCACACACAATAGTGAAAATTTAAAGGAACAAAAAATTAAGGAAAAAAGCAACAGAAATCAGTTAATTTACAATAAAGAACAATAACTGAAAGATTTTTAGTTCAAATTCTGCTGCATGAAAAAAAAAAAGAGCATTTGTTCAAATTGCAATTAAAAAAAATCAGATTATCATTACAAAAACATCTAAGGATATCTGAAATCTGAAAAAGAGGCAAAGAATTTTCGTGAATTAATTACATGGATAATTTCGGCTAATCATAGTTTTTCAATTATTTTACATATGTGTGACCCTCCAATATTATTCCAACAACTAATATCTCAACCACACTGAGTAATGAGAACACTATCATTTCACAATGGCAACAATGAACTCAAGGGAACACATTCAATACCTACTCTAATAATATGTAAAATAAGTCAAAAACGTTTCTTCATCAGTCATGGGCAAACTTTTTCAAGAAGTGGGCCACGCCAGACATGGCTCATTATCAGGTGGGCTGCACTACTAAAACAACTGAAGGTTATTTTTCATTGGCCATGCCATTCAATAAGTCTTGTGGGCCACAGTTTGCCAATGACTGTTCTACATGAGTGCTTGACTAGCTGGAAATAGCAGCCAAAAGCCCTTCAAATTACAACCATCTTGAAAAAAATGGAGAAACATATTGCATGGCATAGTTCAGAATAGACTGTCTGAAAAAACAAGGTGGTCACAGTTGGAACGGCTTTAGTCATAGGTCTGCTAGATCAAGGCTCATCTGGAGATGAGTAATAAAAACAATCAAATAAATTAAAGATCTGCAGAAGTTCAAAGCATGGTAGTAAAAAAACAGAAAGTGAACATAAACAAGACTAAAGAATAAGTTAGTAGCAGGAACTGCAAAAGTTGTCTGACTTGATATTTAGAAAAAAATTACACAAATACTCAGTATTGTGTTTTCATTACAAAAAAAAAACCCAAAAAAAAACCCCATAGCTGTGATTCACCATATTTTTGCTAACTGTTTTAGATGTCGATGTAATCACAAGAGAAAATAGATACCCTCTTGGCTCTCCAAACCCTTGTCCAAGGAGAACATCAAGGAGGGCTACACCAGCACTCGCCTGATATTCTTTTCAACTGAGTACCATGGAGTAAGGTGAAATGAAGCATCTTGTTCAAAGAGACAATTAACATTGCTCAGGCCAGAAATCAAATTATGAACAATAGACATGATTAGAAGCAACAGATATAAAGGAATCTCTGGTAGACTGGCAGGGAAACCAAGCTTCAGATGAATTAGATGCATAAAGTAATGAACAGATGAGAACTGGAAGACATGGACTGCTCAGCAGGCTTGCTGAAAGAGTTTCTATTATTTAGATTATGTAATTAGTGCTGAAGGGGAAAGCTAGAGAGAAAATAGCAGCTGAGATTGGAAAGAATACAGAACTGTTAATATAATATTCTTCTTCATAGGAGAGGAACATACTACATAAATTGCATCAAGTGTCATACTGAAATGAATATAGAAAGAGTCAACAGTGATTACAGAGGAATAAGTTGAGTCAGGTCTGTCAACTTTACAATGCTATCTGATAAAAAAATATCTATGAAAAGATTTGGCAGATGTATGTAGGAAAGAGTAAAATCTATGGTTAATGTTGACATTATTACCTAGAAATGAAATTAAAAAAAAAAAAGAGTGCAACAGGTGTAAAAAATGGTGTAGAAAGTGAATATGAAAACAAAAATGCGTGGAAAGCAACAGGAAGGGGGAGGATTTCGGAAAATTCACAAGATCCGAGTTTTTCCCTCATAACTTTAAGGAAAATGGTTCTTTTTTTTAATGAAATTTTATATAAATACCTTTCAAATGGCATACATTGGGATTATAATGAAATTTGTAGGTAAAAATCTTTTCCGAAGGAATGGGGAGAGGACTTTGAAAAATTCACAACATCCGATTTTTTCCCTTGTAACTTTAAGGAAAATGGATACCTTTTAATGAAATTGTATATATATATACCTTTCAAACAGCATGCATTATGGATGCTTAATGTGCTACAAACCCTTTATTTTTGTTTGGAAAAAAAAGTGGGGGAGAAACCGGAATTAGAAAATGTTTTTCCTTTCTTCGAAGAATGAATTACGGTGACCACAATCTTCAATCTAGGATTAACATATCCAGTGATTTTTAAGAGGTATGAAAAAGAAATTTTGTTTTAATATTATAATTTTACTTGTTTCACACACACAAACATTAACATGGTTTCTGTAAGGATTTTGTATCATTCTTTCTCTCTCCTGTTCAGACTTCATTACCACTAATTTTTATTACTTCAGCATTTTCACTTATTATTCTTTTCAAACTTGTTTGAATTTTCAATCTAATGTAATCCACACTCTAGAAAACGTATTTCTGCAAAATGTTATCCTAAAATATGGGTAAAGAAAAGTGGCTAATACAGTTTCGCATCTCACCTTCAAAAACGCATTTATTGGGGTCCCCCACTTTTTTCCAAACAAAAGTAAGGAGTTTACGGCACATTAGGCATCTGTAATGTATGCCGTTTGAAAGGTATTTATATAAAATTTCGTTAAAAAAAACCCATTTTCATAAAAGTCACAAGGGAAAAACTTGGATCTGGTGAATTTTCCAAAGCCCTTTTCCCACCCATCTGTTGCTTTCAGCACATTCCAGAGTATGAGGAAACTGTATCAACAACAAATCAATAAGAGTTTGATAAATTCAGTTTTCATGACGAGTGTAGAGTTTCAGACCTTGCCTTTTGTTTGAATGTGAGGAAAAAAAGAAATGCGGTAGTGTTGCTTGAGCTGTAGGTAAGCTATGCAAGAAACTTGATTAAACTGTTACCAAGGAGTGTAATGCAAGAGTAAGATCAAGTTAAATTTTTTTTTTAAACTATTAAAAAATTATCTGCAACTGGTAACTGTAACAATCAGTACTAACTGTTTCAGAATTAGGTAATAGACAACTAAACCAACAGTGTCACTCTAGGGTCTCATCCTGGTGTGTGGAGGGAAAGTGAATGGATTCGTAGGTGGAGGAACTCAACAAGGAGTCAATGGCCATCCAGCAAACTTACACATAGAATACAGCTCCATTAAGACATTGAATCCAGCATTGCTGACTCTCTTGGCAACTTCTATACCCAGTTGTCTCTCTCAAATGCACAAGATTTACCTTTCTGCTTACCGAAGAAGAGCTAGGCAAAAGAAGCTCCTTGATAACTGTGTCGAGTTTTGACTAATTTTTTTTTTTATCTTATTGTCAGAAACAACAAAAGTGTTGCTTTCATATTTAATACAAGTGGCTTATATAAGCTAGAAAAAATGTGTTGCAAATTGATAGTAATTAATGAAATGGTGGACAAAAAAAAATATTAGTAAAATAATTAGTTCAGATTTGAAAACATCTGACCACAGACGAGATAACAGAGAATTGAGATGTATACTGCCCTGTTCAACTCATGCCAGAATAGGGAAATAGTTAAAATAAGATGGGAGAAGTATTATTGGGTTCTTGTTTAACACTGAGTCAGCCCTGATTTTTCAGACCTACGATCAAAAGTATTGTAGCAGCCTTATTCAAATACAGTGTATTTCAGACCACATTGTCTTACATGTCCTTGGTCACAGAGAGGCTCCCTCATTGGCTGTATTATTTCACAGTTTGATGTTCCTTCCTGACTAACAAGTGGAAATGACACAAATTCAGTTAAGACATCCAAAAATAATGTGTTTTCTTTAGAGGTATAGAAACATAAAAATGTAGCAAGGTCTGAACTTATATCATATACTTAACAGTCAACCACTATGTAATTTTCTTTTGTGTCTGTTTAACTCATCACCATCATCTCAGCCAGTCCAAAATGAGCAGATCTATGACCAAAGACATTCATGCAATAACCATCCCATATTTTTCCCAAACAGAATTTACCCCAGACTACATTTATCAATGTGCCTTTTAAAGTCAGCAGGGTCTGGTTTAGGTGAGATTTGACTGCTATTTCACTTTCATTGGTTTATCTGCATCTGTGGTTGGGTGATTATGGCAAATTTTAATTTTTAACCAGCTGTCTTTGTTAAAATTGAGTAAATCAGAAGCAAAAATGACAGCTATGACCTGGAATTAGTAATACTGATAAAAGTTGATGTTCAATTTAAATATCTTTAGGTCAATGTTTGAAGAAAATGTGCTAGAGACATAACAAAATAACCTAGGAGACACCAGATTATTTCAGAAAAAGCCTATACAAAAGTTACCCAAATGACCTGAAAAGAGATCTTTGTACTAACAATAATAGTCAAGTCTCAATATTAAATGTAATCACAGATAAATGTTATGGCTACTTATAGTAAATCTAATTGTACTAAAACGCATACAAAGAGAAAATAGAAGACACATTGTTAAGCATTGCAAGAGGAATGTGTACAGAATGCTTGCTGAGCCTCCCATAACAATACACATACACTTTCTCTCACTATCTCTATCTTAATCAAATTCCAGTACAACTAGTTTGAGAAGTAGCTAAAACCAGAATCTAAACAGTCCAATTTTTATGACAATGTTACAATTATAAATGCATGTTGGAAAAAAATTATCAAAATCATCATTACCATCATAAATAGCTTAAGTTCCATTCTCTATTGTCATGATCTTGCTTAACCACAGGACAGCCATACCAATCTAACCTATATAATCAAAAGTATTTAAGCTATTACATCCATATGCCACAGACTACATTATCCATTTCTTTATGACAATAGCATGTAGTTTGAGGGAGATTTGGATATTGTATACAGCAGGTCAAACAACCATGTACTGTATGCCAAAAAATCTTGTATACGTTGAATGCAACAAACTTTTGGGTGTAATCTAAAATGATCTCACAAAATATTAATTTTGATATAGTTTAATACAAATTTTACTTTTACAGTTCAGTTTGAACAACAAATTTGCTCAAATCCCAAAGCTTACTCTGCAGCTTTCATTCACATTGACCACTCCCTCTTCTAATTTCTGCTTGCCAGTCTAACTTTTACTGTCACGACAATATTGTTATAACAATAGTAATTTATAAAAAACAAAGGAGATATTGTCTATATATAGCAAGAAAAACTCAAAGCACTTTCACATTTCATTATTTTATACTTTTCAATTTCTGTGGTAAATGTTTAAAAGTTATTAAATGTTTTAAAATTTGTTCACTATTTTCAATCTTTCATCATCATCATCATTTAACGTCCGCTTTCCATGCTAGCATGGGTTGGATGATTTGACTGAGGACCAGATGGCTACACCAGACTCCAATCTGATTTGGCAAAGTTTCTACAGCTGCATGCCCTTCCTAACGCCAACCACTCCGAGAGTGTAGTGAGTGCTTTTATGTGCCACTGGCATGAAGGCCAGTCAGGCGGTACTGGCAATGGCCATGTTAAAAATGGTGTATTTTACATGCCACCTGCACAGGAGCCAGTCCAGCGGCACTGGCAACGACCTCGCTTGAATGTCGTTTCACGTGCTGGTAACGATCACACTCGGACGCGCTCCACTGGTACAGGTGCCATCACGATTTCGCTTTCACTTGCCCCAACAGGTCTTTGCAAGCCAGGTTTAGTATCCAATGAAGGAGACATTGGCACGGGTGCCAGTCGTCGAATTTAGTCCGATTTCGATTTCACTTGCCTCTTTCCTATTTTATAAGCTTCATCTTTAAAGGTTAAATTGTTCATATAAACAAAAAATACACACGCCACATGAACTAAAAGAAAAGCACTTGGGAAGGGATTTAGTGTTTCTCCTATTATCCTCAATAATCAATCCTTGTGTCATTTCATAGTTAAATCCAGTAAAAGAGACCTTGAGAGCATCCCCCAGAGGGAGCCATATCAACTTGTCTCTTAACAACAAAAATACTCAAGTGCTACTCATATCAAGAAAATCCACTGCACACACCCTCTTCAACTAGAGCCCTCAAAATCATTCCAAATTGCTGGGCCTCACTGTCACTGAGAATTTCTTTTCATGAAAGCATGTCCTTAGCATAGTTAAAATCACATCTCAAAGACTAGCCTTTCTCTTCAGAGCCAGATATAAACCTTAAATACCAATCCTCTAAAAGCTAACATACCAAGAACATACCTAACTACTAAGGTTAAAACATTGCACTGAACTCTAGGATTTAACCTTCACATTCTCTTTAATATCTAAATAAAACCAACAACAACCAAACCATTTGACAGTTCTGTTGACTAACAATCTTACTACATTCTTTTGTGGAACCCTTTGACCTGAAGATAACACACCTAAACATACAAATTTAATTACAAAGCTATACGTGCATGAAATTCTAACCATTAGCACTTCCCTAAATCTAATCAATAAAAATTCTCTATACTATCTTACATACAACCTAACATACAGACTAATTATCATTCAATAGAACTCAGCTTACCCTAGAAAATGTTAAGACTACTTAAATCCAAGATGAACTTAAATGATTTACAGTCCAATAATAGCTTAGCTGGGCAAAACTTCGAAATCATTGGCTGAAGTGAATTAAAATAAAACAGCTTAGGCTGAGCTTCGTTACTGAAAACTGTGGTGGTGGTGGTGGTGATGGTAAGTGGGTAGTGAAAAGTGTACTTCTTTTCTTTATTGAACTAATTTTTTTATACTGCCTATCACTCTACCAACAGAACTTTGCATCCAAATCTTGATCATTTTAAGCAAATCCTGAGGGAAGAGTGGGACAACATGTCTGAGTACTTCATCATGAAGAATTGTGTACTTTTCTTTATTGAACTAAATTTTTTATACTGCCTATCACTTAACGCATATGCGTAAGTGCAATTATTTATCATCTGCTCGCATGAAAATTGATATTTGTTTATAAAATATCGGTGACAGACGATATAAGCTAAAAGGAGAAAGAATAAGATGGTATAGGCAATGATGTAAAGAGAAGCAGAATCATTAGATCAAGCACAGGAGCAGCAGCATGTAGAAGGGAAAATGTGAATCAAAGAGTATAGAGTGAGTATTTACAACAGATAAGAGAACATGTTCAAGATAGAATAGAAAATGAAAATGAGAGAGAGAAAAAACTGTAAACATACAGGTTGAAAGTTACAACATTGGTGACATGAATATTCTCTGTAATCATTGTGAAGCTCTTAGATTTATAAATGAACACCTGAACTGCTGAAAGAATGAGAAAGTCATTTGCCCTCAATTACAGCTTTACCCAGATGGAAGGTTTTCTTAAATGAAAATAATGCAGAATATACAATTTCAAAAGAAACAATTTTTATGATTCTTTCAACTTCCAGCCATCCAATAGTAATCAGAGAAGGCCTGTACATCAACCACATCAATATTACCAATGTGAGAGGGTCTGTACATCAGTCACATCAATCTCAAAAATCTAGGAGGGTCTGATTAATAGCTGCCATATTAATCTCAACAGTTTGGGGTGAAATATGCAAAGGGCATGGTCACTGCCCCATCTTTTCTGACAGTTTTACAGAAAAAGAAAGACAACTATAACAACTAATGATTACAGAAATCCAATGAATACAAAAAATTGGAAGTATATATCACCTGGAGACTGAAATAATACTCACTTTGTCTGGATAGCCCTGGGGGCTCTTTGTGTTGTCTTGATCAATTCCGCCTCCAATACGAAAACCACATCGATATTTCTGTTTGCCATCTGTACCGACAACAGGGTTTCCATGGTCATCTCGTTCTGGTTCTTTATGGAGGACAATTGGAATCTAGAATAACATATTGAAAAATAAAAGATAATAGTTTGGGAGTGTGATAAAAGACTACATCTGAGATTGTGTGTTGAAAGTGAAGCAACTGAACTTTAGTAAAGTTACTTAAAACAAATGTATGCTGTTATATTTATTTTTGTTTTATCTTTAATGATATTATACTATTAAGTAAGAACCAATCAAGAACCAAAGAATAATTTCATTAATCATTCCCATATAGTGTTGAGTCTCAAAATATTTGAACATACAGGGTGGGGAAGCAAAACTTGGAATATTTTGGAAGCCTTATTTTTCATATATTCCTGAGCGTAAATATTAAAATATTGTTTTCTATTTCAGGGAGGCGGTATATAGAGTTAATTTAAGCAGAAGTGCTAGTCATACGATCTAGCATGTCCATTTAAGAAGCCAAGAGATAATGCATTACAAGATTTGCTTCATGCCAGGGTTGCACAATTAGACATATTGCTCAGAATGTTGGGGCCTCTGTGAGCACTGTCCACAACATTAAGAACCGAATGCTGGATATGGGAGGCATCAAGAGAAAGCAAGGAAGTGGAAGAATAAATATCAAACGAGATAATGCATTTCTTAACTCGAATTATAACACCCTTTTGACGAAATATGAAGCACCAGCGAAAATCAAACCTCATGTTACTTGCTTCCCTTAATAAATACAAATCAAGTATAGACAAGGACGATTTTCTTAAATTTTTTGCCTTGCATTGCCGTTGATTGCAGTTGTATTAAATAAATGTAACCTGATTTTATTTTGTGTTCTGAATTTGTTTGAGAGACTTGTGTCGTATGGTTCTCGTACGACATAACAAAATAATACATTAAGTCCGTTTAAGAGATAGTACTAGATGCTTGTCCACTCACTGGTACTACTCAAACTCCTGAGCTGTCAGGTCACGGCCGACCTTCCGTCAACCCATTGGCATTACTCCAACATATTTATCCTGGCGGACTAATCCATCCGTTCTGCCTTGGGGGAGTTCTATTTCCACACAACAGAGACATAATCAAATTTTATAAACAGTATGGTTTTTAGAGTTCTGTTTAGCAGGTGTAATACAAAAGACCCTTAGGAAAAAAGCCCCCTAAGACAAAACCCCTCAAACAAACCCCCATAGTTAAAGTATGAAAGTGTTTTGTTTTTTTTTTACAACTACAGTTTCCGTTTTTGTTTATTTGAAATTATATAAAAATAATATTTAAAGATTTGGCTGTTATCACTAGCATGTGGAAAGACCTTTTAGGCTTAACTATATGCTTATTGAAAATCATTAAAAAAAATATTGGAGTTGATACATTCAACTAAAAATTATTCGAAATGATGCCCCAGCATGGCCTCAGTTTAATGATTGCAACAAGTAAAATGAAAATAAAAACGAAATATATCAGAAGTTTTGACCAGGTCAAGAAATGTGGAAAAAAAAAATAAAGATGAAAAAATAACCGCAAAATATAAGCATGAGGATTTTGTCTACTTTCACACTTTCAGTAGGGGCTTTTGTCCATACCTCTGTTCAGCATCCCCAGTTGCAATCAGCTGACTACATGGTTAGCTCTTCCTAACGCCAACTATTCCAAGAGTGTAGTGGTAAAACATATGGCTAGCACAGGTGCCTTTTACCAGGATATTTTTTCTTGTCAACAAAATGATTATCTTTACATGAAAGATTATCTGAATTATGATTATATTTATATGAAAGATTATCTGAATTATGTATAAAGCAGACGAATAGAGGTCCAACAATGAACACAGGTAAGACTTGTAGATTTTGCAACACAAAATTTTAAAAGTATATATCTATGAATAAAATTGGCAGATGTATGCTTTTTTTTTTTAACAAGGGAGATGGAGAATAATGAATGTGTATTAAGATCATTTATGAAACAGTTGATAATGACTCACAGATCCATGACAGTAAAAGAGTAGAACAGTGACTGACTTAGGAGAAGAAAGAAGCAGATAGTGAACTATATAGCAGGATGTGTGGGGAAAAGCTAATAATAAAGTATACTGGAAGGTTTTACTAATTCTTTCAAGGTCACAAAAACAAAACTGGGAATTTTTTAAACATATTTACCACCTTCAATGACCTGACTGGTCATGCTGGGGCATCACCTTCAAAAGTGTAGATGGTTATATCACCCAACTACTTGATTCATATATTTTGTTTAAAGAAAGATGAAAAGTAAAACAGGTCTGGGCAAAAACATAAAGGCTGTAACTAAATAGCACAATGTTATTTACTGATGCTCTACTAATTCTGCCATCCACTATGAAGATGAATCAGGATGCCTTTGGGAGAAAGAAGTTTGAAATAATATGGTTTCAAATAAGCCCTCAATTACAATGAAAATGAAGTGGTGAGAAAGTGTCACTAAAATAGAATGTTGAACAATGAGAATGAATGACTAACAGAGGTCAATCAACAGTGAATTTAACAGAGGGTCCAAATGTAAAGACAGGCAGAGTAGTTAAAGACATTAAGCCATTAAACTGCTAGATCAACGATGAGAGAGTAATACATGAATTTACAGAGATTGTACATAAGAGACAGCTGCACAAATGAAAGAACAGACAGAAGACAATAGAATATGAAACGCAACCAGCCAAGGCCAGGTCCTAAGGTGTTAATGCAATCACTAAAGTTACATGAACAATGAAGAGAGATTCAGTCATAAAACTGTAGGAAGGTGTACGCATAGTCTGTATGCTTAGGCTGATAACATAAGGACCCATTGTGTTGTAGATAGGGAAAATAACAGTTCATAAAGTGATTAACAATAGTATAACAAGTTAACAAGATAATATACTTCACTTTGACAGCATGCTAGCTTTGTGTGCATGTATGAAGGTATGTGCGTGTATATATATATATATATATATATCATGAAAGTATTTTTTGTTCATTGAGGTATGTGTTATGATGATGATGATGGGTGAAGGTTGAAGTGTCATCTATCCTCTGTGCACAGAGAAATAACTAAAATATCAAACCATTGCTCTCAAGATGATTTCATTGAGTCCATTTTGTAAAAGAGATGGCAATATAATTGGATGAATCAGCTGTATTTGTATTGTAGTATTTCCTTGATCAATGTATCCCTCTCTATTTAAGACAGCAGGGTGTAATTTGAGGGTAGTTTCACTGCTATTTCTAGCAAGTTCAATGATCACAGAAAGGCCCCTTAATTTTTTTTTTTGATTTGGCATATTTATAGGAACTGGGTAAGATGTAATGTGTAGAGCTAAGAGGGTCATGAACTGAGGATATGTTTGAGAATCACTGCTGCAAAAACTTCATCTACCATTTAAGCCAATTTCCCTGTGCCCTCAATATTACATACAAACACACAAAGATATAGGATCCAGCAAAGAAACCTATATAGTTCTCATGCAAGACTGATCCTTTTAACTTCTATTTTGGTTTGAGTTGCTATTACTGAAAAAAAACCTATACCTCAGCAATTCTGTGTGTGTGTGTGTGAGAGAGAGAGAGAGAGAGAGAGAGAGAGAGAGAGAGAGAGAGAGAGAAAGAGAAGAGAGAGAGAGAGAGAGAGAGAGAGAGAGAGAGAGAGAGAGTGAATGAAATAGAGTGTTGCTGTATGATAACAGCAATTTCACATTTAATACTCAACTTCACTTAAGTTTTCTTTTGAACTGTCAAAGGAACCAGAAATTTGAACAAGCCCACATTTTTATTCTTAAGTGGTATGATAAAGTAACTGAAAGAATTACACATCGCTGAGTGGGATGGGTAGAGGGTGAGGATGGGGTGTGGTGGTGATAGAGTGAAATGGGTGGAGATAGTGTGAGGTGGGTAGGTATATCATGAAGGGGGAAGGGATCTGGGCAGGGTGAAGTGGAATGATATTGAGTTCAGTAGAGCAAGATGGGGGGGGGGGGTAAAGTGAGGCAGGAACATTATAGAAGGTAAACACAAAGTAGAAGGGAGTAAAAAACAAGAACAGCAGAATTTTAGGGGTAAAAGAAAAATAGGACCATTACAGAATTATTTCTTTTGTAGTTGTAACAGAAGTAGAAAAAAAAAAGACAGAGAGTGCAATAGAAAAGGAAAAGAAAAGAAAGAAGTAAGGAAATAATAAGACAACTTCATGACTAATAACTGTTTCTAATTTAAGCATAAGACCAGCAATTTTGAAGAGAGAGGGTTGCATTGACCTCTGTACTTATTGGTACTTTATTTTATTGACCCTGAAAGGATGAAAAGTAAAGATTTGAACTCAAGATATAAGGAGCCAGAATAAATCCAGCAAAGCATTTTTTTTCCAAAACTAATGATTCTGCTGCTTTGAATATTTTCTGAATATTCAGAGGCAGAATCTAGCTGAAAAAGTTCCTTGCATAGAAACAATATCTGAAATTTTAGTAGGACAAGAACTGTCAGTTATATTGACTCTAGGCATGCATTGTGGTCTTGTGCAAAACCAGTCCTTTCAGCTATAAGTAAGTAACACTGCAACAGACTGGTATCCCATTCAGAGGGAATGTTGTGATCTCAGTCACTTATACATCATGGAAACCAGTTTACCAGCTAGATGACTCAAGACAGCAATGTCCAAAGTTTTTTTTTTTTTGTTTTGTTTCAGTCATTAGACTGTGGCCATGCTGGGGCACCACCTTGAAGAATTTTAGTTGAACAAATCAGCCCCAGTACTTATTATCATTATTATTATTTGTTTTTTTTTTTGTAAAGCCTGGTACTTATTCTGTTGGTTTCCTTTGCCACACCGCTAGATTACAGGGATGTAAACACACCAACACCAGTTATCAAGTACTGGTGGGGGACAAATACATACACAAAAACATGCACAAAAGTCTGGTGCAGGCTTCTGTCAAATTTTCCAGCCCATGCCAGCATGAAAGGCAGACATTAAATGATGATGATGATATGATGGGCTTCTTTCAATTTCCATCTACCAAATCCACTCACAAGGCTTTGGTCAGCCCAAGGCTATGGTAGAAAACACTTGCCCAAGGTGCCACACAGTGGGACTGAACCTGGAAACATGCAGTTGGGAAGCAAACTTCTTACCACACAGCCACACCTGCACCATTGATGATGATGGTGCTTGACTAATATGAAATTGGAGTAGTGAGATGGAATAAATACTGCTTAGCATTCTATTTAACACTAACCACTCAGCCAACTTCCCATCTAAATGCAAATAATAATGATGTTATAATAATTTTGCTTGTTCCTCCATTACTTAGCCCATCCGTAACACTTCCATGTGATCAGTTGAAGGGGGAGAGGGGGAGGGGAGAGAGAGGAGTGGAGGGAGAGGAGGTGATGAGTGAAATGTGTAAATCTTTTTTTTGAACTATGTTTTTTTTCCTCCGTTACTTAGCCCGTCTGTGATGCTTTCATGTGATTAGTTGAAGGGAAAGATGAAGAGCGAAAGAAAAAGGAAAGAGAAAAAGAGGGTAAGGCAAAGACTGCGGGAGAAAGAGGGAGAGTGCTGTGTATTAAGTCTATAAAATTGTGCATAAAGTATATAAAGTGTATATATAAAGTGCATTATGTAATCATCATATTCCAATTTCCTTCTTGCTAGTAATAATTCTTTTTATCATGGGCACAAGGCCAGCAATTTGTGGAGAGGGGATAGTCAATTACATCAACCCATGTTCAACTGGTACTTATTTCATCAAACCTCAAAGGATGAAAGGCAAAGTTGATCTCAGCAGAATCTGAACTCAGAATGTAAAGATGGACAAAATGTTGAACTGAAAAATTATGGGGATGTAAACGAACCAACACTAACTTTCAAGCAGTGGGGTGGGTGGAGCACACACACACATATATCCTCTTCATCATCCTTTAATATCCGCGTTCCATACTGGGATGGGTTGGACAGTTTGACAGGTACCGGCTGGACAGGAGCCTGCACCAGACTTCTGTGTCTGTTTCGGCAAGGTTTTTACAGCTGGATGCCCTTCCTAAAACCAACCAGCCAGCAGGGTGGACTGAGTACTTTTTACGTGACACAAGCACAGGTAAGGTCAGTTTTGGCAAGGTTTTTACAGTTGGATGCCCTTCCAAACGCCATCCACTTTATAGTGTGGACTGGATGCTTTTTATGTCAACATGGACCTGCATACATTTCAGCTGGACATCAGCCTAGTCAATTTCACTTATCTGGAAGAACCTTCAAAAGTCATAAGTACTGCTCTTCTTTCCCTAACATACACATATACACACAAACACACACACATACATATATATAAACACATGATGGGTTTCTTTCATTTTCCATCTACCAAATCCACTCACAAGGCTTTGGTCAGCCCAGGATTAAAGTAGACTAAAGGTGCTGCACAGTGGGACTGAACCCAAGATGACATGGTTGGCAAGCAAGCTTCTCAACCACACGTGCTTGTACCTTTATAAATACATATAAAGCAAGCCTTTCTCCACTCCATACACCCCTCTCTTAAATTTATGTCCTTGTATCTGTTAGAAACAAAAGGCCTGAAATTTAGGAGGAGGGGGCTAGTTGATCAGTTTGACCCAGTATTTGACTGGTACTTTATTTTATCAACCCTGAAAGGATGTATGGCAGGAAAAGTCAAGTTCAAATTCCAATGAGGTTGATTATGCCTTTCATCCTTTCATCATCAATAAAATAAAGTACCAATCAAATACAGCCCCCTTTTCCCCAAATTTCAGGCCTTGTGCCTGTAGTAGAAAGAATTATTAATATTGCTTCTGTTTCAGCAAATTATATTGCACATAGCTCTTATGATTTAAAAAATTCATTGTATTACACAAACAGATTTTCTTTTTCTTTTACATGAACTCTGTTTCATGAACTCTTATTTCTGGTATTTTCTTCACATTTGAGAAAAAAGAACTTTAATTCATATATGAATTTTTTTTTTACATCATTTAAGCATTTCAAACATGGTGACTAAGACAACACTTCTCCCAAAAGTACACCAAGGAAAAAGAGGAACATGAGCCATGTAAATGAATACAGACATTTTTGTAGATAAAAAATACATTGGCAAAAATGGAGTTTTTGCTGCCAGATAAATTACACATCATAACATACACAAACTTTTTGCCAAAACTATAATGAAAATTTGTCTTTTGCTTCCATTATCAGCAAAAAGAAATTTTGAAAATATAATTGTAATAGAATTCTATCACCAGGGACTGTTTCCTTACTCAAAGAACTTGGTCAGGAGAGGGGAAGGGAAAAGTTCACCTACCATTGCTTCATGAAACAAGCTTTTTCTATACCCTCAAAGATCAATTGAGGAAGGTGCTGGTTGACATCTGGACCAGCATCTTATATACTGACTAGGCTAAATCTTGCAATAGTGTCAGCTTGACCTCAAGGACCAAGGGTGAAGCACAATACCAAGCAAAGCTAGAGCATAAGATATCTGCTCAGAAATCTTAGTACCTTGCCTGCGTAACATGTGATAAGCAGAGACTCGAGCAGTGATGCGGAGTCCTGACTTAAAAGCATAGGTGTAACAAAGAATGATGCGCGGCTGGAAGCAGTATGCATAGAGCTATGCTCCATTGTGAATCAGACTGGTGATGCAAGGCAGAAAATATAGAGGTTACACTCATGATAAAAAAAAAGCCAAGGAGTTGAAAAGACAAGAAGAAAGGAGGATGGCCAAATGCAGCAAGTTCTAGAGGTTGCCCTTCCAACAGTGTTATTGGTTGAAGTGCTGGATACTAACCCACCTTCAGTTTTAGAAGTGGACAATATTGAAGCCCACATCATCATCCACTTGTACCTCTTGAGAAAATGGGGAGCAAATGAAGGTTGAGTGGACTAACAGACTGTTACAGGAAAAAAAAAAAAAAAAAGAGACAATACCAAAATCTATCAGAAAGCTTCCAGGAAAATAGGATAATCTCTAGTACTCATGCAAATTCACGATTGTCAGAAGCAACTACTATTAACTGCACAAGTATGAGTAAAGAGGAGGCTCAGACTATCAATATATGGATGGAACAGGAATTAGATGAAGACTAGGAGCACTGGGATGATAGAGTTTTGGTTAAAATCACAGAAGAAATTTATGAAGATATAAAATAGTTTTTGTTCAGAAGATATTAGATGTTATAAAGAAAAACCCACCAAAGAAATGCTTACAGATACCTTTGGTGATCCTAGGAATAATATAATGACTGGTGAGAAGAGCCATGCTGTTCTCTCTCTCTGATCTCATGTAACTAGTAGATTGTTACCACTCTGTGGATGGTTAAAGGTTTTTATTTTTAATTTTAATATTATATCTTGTTTTAGTTTTTGTTTTACATAATTTATATTTATTCTGTGATGGAGTGAGGGGAACATATCAAATTTTAATAAATATATAACATTCTTATCCTCTTGAATTTGTCAGTGGTGCATTTTTGGCAATAACATTTGTTCATTCATTTTCAGGAATTTCGTTAGGAAGGCTTTTTAATGCCAGAATATCAAGAACACCTTGCAGATGAGGTGTCAAACTAAATATTTAGGTATATTAAATTATAAATAGTAAAACACATGAAACACAAAGAACCTCGGACTAACGAGGGAGCCTCTGCGTGATCGTTTGATTAGCTAAAAATAGCAGCCAAACTTTCTCCAAACACACCACATCATCTTAGGAATGAATAACACAATGGATGTGGTCCTAGATATATTATGCCTGGAAATATACGAGATGGTCACGGCTGGAGCGTATCTGACTATAAGTTTGGTGAATCACAGCTCATCGGGCACTAGACAACACTAAGAACAAAGACAGCTTTCGCTATTTACACATTCGCAAAGTTTCTCAAAAAAACTATAAAGTTACGTTTTGGAATCGATAAATAAACTTGAGATCTCAAGATGTGCTGTGAGAAAGTTAAGAGAAATAAAGAGAAAAATTGTAGTAAAGTTGGATCCGATTTGAAACAGAATCAACATATGGGGAAAAAGACCTGCGTTAAAAGTAGTAACTTAGGAGTTGATATCTATATATTATTTGGAAAACTAGTAATTATTTAAATTTTATTTCTTGATGTTTATTGTTAAAGTTTGACAACGTAAGAAATATATAGATATATTTACATTTTGTTTATTATTTAGCGGAATGTCATACTATCACCACCACATGATATATATATATATATATATGATCGCTAGCCACTAAACCTTTTTTTATTTTCTCTCCCTATTTATTTCTGTGTTCCTTTCTGTCGAAGAGGGTAGGCTCGAAACGTAAAAGATTTTCTCAATCGCGAGCGTTAAACTAATACATCTGTTTGTTGTTTACACACCCGTCTTCGTCTTTTGTTTTGTCTTTTTTTTTTTTTTTTTTTTGTAAATTCTCACTATATATGTGTGTGTGTGTAAGTGGAAATATTTTCTCAACAAAAAAATCAGTTACACCCACATAAATTAGTGGAGTGATTTCAATGAATGACAAATAGGTTTTTTATTGTTTTTTTTAGGAGTGGTGGTGAAATTTGATTAGTGTGTGTGTAAAGCACTCACCGATTTCTTGTTATTGGACAGTGTACCCAATACGTATTAGAGATTTTAAATTTCAAATATACAAATACTTTTTTCTTTCGGTAATTAAAAATTATATATATATGGTAAATATATAATTTAATATCGAACAGATATTTCTAAAGAAAAAAAAATTTTTTTTAATCATATACAACTGGATTGAATGTTTGAAATATGATAGTATAGAACCTAAAATTTTCTCAAAGAAAACGCTAAAGTATTTTGTATTAAAGTAATACCCAGTTACCCTGCTCTCTATAAAAGCAAGTAATCATACTTCACTACTAAAAAATATATATATATATAGTTCCTTAGCTTGGTGAAACAATTGTGCGTGTATACATTTAAGCGTATGATACGTGCGAAAAGGGTGTAGGTATATTTGACTTGGTCAGTATATTACCGGTACATATTTGATCAACCCTGGAAAGAATCAAGACATACTCGATCCAAGACGGTTTGTTACTAAGAGGACCTAGGCAAATTTAATTTCTGTATTATCGTCGTTGTCCCAAATTGGATGCATCTAATTTCACGTTGTAAATACCACTGGGCAAAAAGGGATAAATGACAGTACTTCGCATTTCTCTGTAAATATTTTCAAGCTCCATAGAAAAGTGCCATTATTGTCGTTGTAAAACGAATTCAGAAATTAAAGATACGCAAAACAACTTTCGGTTTATATTCTTTAAATTACAATATTGTTTTTAACTTTCAAACCCAGCTGATGGAGAAAGAAAAAAATAATTAATTTTATTTGCCACGGGGGAGGAAGGGGGGATAGTGAAGGGTATATGGGCAATTAGAAAAAACGATCGGGGCTTAGGCAGAACCAGTTATGAAAATAATAATAGTTGTTTCTTTATTTGCCACAGGAACAACATATGAGGGGCATTAAAAAGAGAATATTGGTTTAATACAGAAGCCATTTGGATAGGGCTACTGTAATGGATTAACGGGTGGAAAGACGGCAGACAATCAGATGTTAAAGGCAATTAACGAAGAGCTCGGGTGGCGCAAGTACGAAAGAATAGACGTAGTATGCCAAAAAAAAAAAGTTAAGAACCTTAAGGACAAAGCGGGGGAAATCTGAGGATGATGGTAAGTAACACTGAACAAAGGAAGGAAGAGAAAAAAACTACTATCACCAATCATTAGAATAATAAATGACCGCATGGCTTGAAGAGATAAATAACGAAGGAAATGGTTTAACATTATCTATATAAATATTTGTATTTACATATATTGTGGTGGGGAAAAATGAAAGAAGAGATTCGCAATAATCAGTCGTCTAATTCCTCTAACTCATTCAATCTGTCTATTGATAACACATAAGACAATTAAAATATTCGGAGAAAGAAAATGGTAAAATCGAAGGCTAGTTACAATTGGAAGAAAAATTAATTGGGTAATTATATATATATTTAGAATATCGAGTGGACATTAAATAATAAGTGCCATATAAAGTTAGAGCAAAGTATAAAAAAAAAAATAAGTATTAAAAGCTTACACTGAAACACTCGAGAGGGTCGCCGGCTGTATGACCTGCCATGTTGTTTTGGTAAAAAGAACAGGGAGGAGCTTGGAAATTCTTACGTAATAAATTATTACTATGTATTGTTTTTACTTTATATCAATACGAATAGTTCTTGAATTACTTAGAATTAGACAAAAACTTAACAGATGTATTTTTTAATATATTTTTTTTGTTTATATAAATAAAGTTTGTAGTCACGTTTACACGATATCGAACATGGCGCTCTCTTTGAATTCTTCCACATGAGATTTTCAAATTGTTCGTTGATTTTTGTTAAAGCAGCCTATTTCTAAATACTTGAAGCATGTTGTCCAGCAACGGGTTAACAATAGACCAGTGGTTCTATTATGAGGTAGGACAATTTGTTAATCTTTAACGTCTTGTAGTTTGTGTGTTTGGTAAAGTTTAATTGTATGGAACGTATCAGCCTCCCACATTTTTAATATTCGCACACCATGTGTCTTTTTGTACACTCTTTCAAAGACTTGCTTTAATAATTCTCTGTATCCATTTTTCAATAGTAAACCATTCTCTTGGTATTTGTTGCTATAATGAATTTTATCGTTTTTTGGAAACGACTCTAAGAATATTTGTTTCCTTGTATGTACACTGCTACGGTATTCAATTGTGTTTTGAAAAACAAATTTTCATCTACACAAAAGAAAGCATCTATTATATACTATACACAATACCGAATTACAACATACATGCAAACATCATTGAAGAAGTGATGGAAATAACTGAAATAATTCATTACTAGACTAACGTAAAATTGTACAACACAATAATAACCGCCATCTTGCACTCTGTCTTAATGAAGAACGTTTGTCAACCACACTTGTAACAATAAAAGGCATGCAATTTTATTATTGCTGAAATTTCAGCCTACCCAGAGGCAGGAGCCATATTTCCCCAAAATTACACGGCGAAAGTAAAGAATACGTACACCCAGTGTTCAGGGTTTTTGTGACGCCGGAAACGGTGACGTACCTCTACCAATTACACACAAGTATATTAAAAAGAAGGTTTCCAGTAGTAACGCGATCCAAGATACGCTGTGAAGTGAAACGGTGGAACCCAACAGCAGGATGGTTACATATGGAAAACATTTGATCATAGGTTGCTTGATTGGGTCTTACCTGAGTTACCAGACAACAGCAATAATCTTAATACTTTCGCTTGTCACTCCGTTAGTTAGCCCGTCTGTAACGCTTTTGCTTGATTAGTTGAATGGAAAGGCGAAGAGAAAAAAAAAAGGAGAGAAAAGTGGATAAGACGAAGAGTGAAAAAGAGGGAGAATGTTGTGTATTAAGTCTATAAAATTGTACATTAAGTAATCATTGTATTTCAATTTCCTTCACTTTTCTATGATTAACAGTTGAGCGACTATCTTTTGAAACCGAGACAATCAGGCTATGCTTTTAGGTTGTTTGGATGATGTTTTCAGAAATAACCCAATAAATTTACCATTAATTCTGTGAAATATTCACAGGTCTCACTAGTCTTATAATAATTCTGCTTGTTTGTACATTACTTAGCCTATCTGTAATGCTTTCACGTGATTAGTTGAAAGTAAAGGCGAAGAGCAAGAGAAAAAGATGGAGAGAGAAGTGTCCGTGGCATGAAGTAGAAGGAACGTAATTGTAATGCTTTCACATGATTAGTTGAAGAGAAAGAGAAAAATAGGATAAGGGACGAGTGAGACAGATCAAGGGAGAAAGAAAAAGATTGAGCGAGAAGCATCTGTGATGTGAGGTAGGGGGAACGTAATATTCACCTGGATTAGCCAGGCTATTTGGTGCTGAGTTGGCTTCTCTGGCCACAGTACTCAGTCCATTCCCCTCATGCTCTCCACGTTGTTCCAAATTTTTTTCTCAAATCATTTACCCACCTGATTGGAGGTCTGAGTGGTCTCTTCCACTTGTGCAGGTGCCACTCAACAACTGCACGGGTTCACAGTTGTCTGTGAACCTTGCGACATGACTAGCCCGTCATAGCTTTGCATGGTGGTATTTTGCAACGTCTTTCATTCCAGTTATTGTTCCTGATCTTGTTCCAGATGTGATCTCTTAGCACGATTCCCAACATAGACCTTTCCATGGCTCTCTGCGCTGTAAGCAGATGTTGTTGTTCTCTCTTCGCCAAGGCCCAAGTTTCACATGCATATAGCATTGCAGGCAAGACTGTGCTGTTGAAGAGATGGGCGCAAGTTGCCTTGTCTAGGTTCACCCTCAACACACCCTTCACCAAGGTGAATGCTCTTATCCATCGTGAGATCTCATTGCCTTATAGTCATGTCTTGACCAAGAGACACATAGCTGCTCACCTCCTCTATTCCATTGCCTCCAACTGTTAGGCAACTTACCAGTATGCCTTCAGATTATGTGTACTTGGTTTTCGTACGGTTGAAGTACTGAAACCCAGTTCATGCAGCATGGTCTGCAGCTGATCAGTACTCTCCACTATCAGTACTATATCATCAGTGAATCTTAGATGGGTGAGCAGCACTCCATTTATCCTTATGACTCCATCCCAGTTCATGTCTCGTATGACCATCTCAAGACATGCAGTGAAAAGCTTAGGAGAGATGGTGTCTTCTTGCTTAACACCCTTCTCCACTGGAACTGTCACTGATTAGGATAACAGGGCCACATTTGTTGTACACCTGGTGTCCACATCCCTAAGGAGGGTGACGTATTGCTCATCGCACTTTGTTTCCTGAGAGCTTGCAGTACTGCATTGATTTCGATGCTGTGGGAGGCTAATCAGTGCTCTCCACTATCAGTGCTATGTCGTCAGTGAATCCTAGATGGATTCTATAATGGTAGATTATGTTCACTGAGGTCTGAATGCAGAACAGGTAGAAAATATGCCTCTACATTCCATAAATGTTGTGCTAATTGAAAATGGCGCTAGCTGCCTTAATATTGGTTTGCCTGAACCAGTTGGAATGCAACAGGTTGAGCATGAAGATGACATGAACTAATCCTTTTCTTTTCAACTGCTTCAATGGCTGCATCAGTGATCACTCTCCACTCATCAGTGAGGGTTGCAGTGATCACTGATGCAGCCATTGAAGCAGCTGAAAAGAAAAGGATTAGTTTCTTGCTTAATTAGTTAATTAATTAGTAAATGAAGTAGTTGCTTTCTTAATCAATTAGTTAATTAGTTGCTTGCTTTCTTACTTAATTAGTTGCTTGCTTTCTTACTTAATTAGTTAATCAGTTGCTTGCTTTCTTAATTATTTAGTTAATTAGTTACTTGCATAATTAATTAGTTTGTTGTTTTCTTAACTAATTAGGTGCTTGCTTGCTTAGTTAATTAATTAGTTGTTTAGTTGCTTGCATGTTTTGTTAGTTGATTAATTAGTTGCCTGCTAGCTGAATTAGTTAATTAGTTGCCTGCTAGCTGAATTAGTTAATTAGTTGGTTAATTAATTAGTTGCTTGCTTAATTTAGTTCAAAAGTTGTTTGCTTGTTTAATTAGTTCATTAATTAGATGCTTAATTAGTAAATGTATTAGTTGTTTACTTGATTAGTTAATTGTTTGCTTGCCTGCTTAATTAATTAGTTAATTAGTTGCTTCCTTGCTTAATTAGTTAATTAGTTGCTTTCTAGCTTGTCTAGTTAATTAATCAGTTGCTTGCTTAATTAGGTAGTTCATTAATTAGTTGCTTGCTTAATTAGTTACTTGTTTAACTAATTAGTTGCTTTCTCTTTCTCTCTTACTCTTTACCTTATTCTCTTTTTCTTCCTACTTTTTCTTCTTTTTCTCTCGCTCTTCGCCTTTCTCCTCAACTAATCATGTGAAAGCATCTTTAATCTAAGTGCATGGTCTACTGTCTAAAAATGCAAAATTATTATTAGATTGAAATTGTTAAAATATGGGATATCTATTTACACAAGTATGCACTCCCTTTCTCTTTCCTAAACATTTAATGTCTTTTTACTCTTCAGTTTATGATGATGAATTGGCATAATCGTCAGAGCATTGGAAAAATGCTTTGCGTTTTGTCTTTACATTTTGAATTGAAATCCTATGTTTTTATCCTTCTGGAGTCAATAAAATAAAGTGCTGTGAATGTAATGTTCTCTTCCTCCAGCTGTTACGTCTTGGACAAGAATGGGGTGGTGGATGGGGTGCCTGTGTTTGCTCATGACTGCATGGACACAGAAAAAAAGGAAACATCAAAAAAAGCATAAATCGATTGTAACTGGCCATATTTATTTATTTAGATTTCAATTTACAAATTTCTCGGTTGGCTAGTTTTGAAATCAGATTTCGATTTTAGATAATTTCTTTCACTCACACCACTAAATGTGGGACACAAATCTCACCCATTTACCCCATGGGTGAAAGTTAATTTTTAATATTCCCTTGACAGATGCAATACTAATTTGATAGGTTTTGCACTCCAACATTGACAAGGTACAAAAAGGCAGAAATATATCTGGTCTTCTTGTGTGTCACTACTGAGACAATGTACCCCTTGCTCTGATATATATATCATGATTTTAACATGTCTATGAAGATATTTTCTCTCATACAAAAACTACAGCATCATACTTTTTAATGGTGTGTTAGGTATGGTATGGGTGGCCATTTTAATACTGCTCCAATTATATACACTGAGTTTATTATAGTCCAGCAAACTTTCTTCAATATCAGTGAATGCATTTTTCACTATTTCCCATATATTGGAAAGGCAAATTTTGTTAAGGTATGTAACAAGCAGGTACACATCATTGACCAAACTCAAGAAAGCCAAAACACACTATCTATAAAGGTATTTTCTCTCGAGCGAAAGCCACAGTATCATGCATTTCAATGATGTCTAAACATTAAGTATAGTACACAAATCATCATCATCATCATCATCATCGTTTAACGTCCGCTTTCCATGCTAGCATGGGTTGGACGATTTGACTGAGGACTGGTGAAACCAGATGGCAACACCAGGCTCCAGTCTGATTTGGCAGAGTTTCTACAGCTGGATGCCCTTCCTAACGCCAACCACTCAGAGAGTGTAGTGGGTGCTTTTACGTGTCACCCGCACGAAAACGGCCACGCTCGAAATGGTGTCTTTTATGTGCCACCCGCACAAGCCAGTCCAGGGGCACTGGCAACGATCTCGCTCGAAAATCCTACAGGAGCCAGTCAGGCGGTACTGGCAACGGCCACGCTCAAAATGGTGCATCTCATGTGCCACCCGCACAAGAACCAGTCCAGGGGCACTGGCAACGATCTTACTTGGCTTGCCGGGTCTTCTCACGCACAGCCCATTTCCAAAGGTCTCGGTCCGTAGTCATCGCCTCGGTGAGGCCCAATGTACGAAGGTCTTGCCTCACCACCTCAGCCCAGGTCTTCCTGGGCCTACCTCTTCCACGGGTTCCCTCAACTGTTAGGGTGTGGCACTTTTTCACGCAGCTATCCTCCTCCATTCTCACCACATGTCCATACCAGCGCAATCGTCTCTCTTGCACGCCACAACTGATGCTTCTAATGTTCAGCTTTTCTCTCAAGATACTTACACTCTGACGGGTATTCACATTGACATTACACATCCAACGGAGCATACTGGCTTCATTCCTTGCGAGCTTACGTATGTCCTCAGCAGTTACAGCCCATGTTTCACTGCCATGTAGCATGGTTGTTCGTACGCATGCGTCATACAGTCTGCCTTTTACTCTGAGTGAGAGTCCCTTTGTCGCCAGCAGGGGTAAGAGCTCTCTAAACTTTGCCCAGGCTATTCTTATTCTAGCAGCTACACTTTCAGCGCACCCACCCCCACTACTAACTTGGTCGCCCAGATAGCGGAAGCTATCGACTACCTCTAGTTTTTCACCCTGGAATGAGATAGAAGTTGTTTCCTGTTTGTTTGCAGTCTTTGGCTATGTATTATATTAAAGTGCCAACAATAGATTCCTGTGGTATAAAAAAAAACCTCATGCTGTAGAAAGGAGATGGTAAATGTGTGTGATAGGGATTCAAATGAATGCTACTGGCATGAGCACACAAATGCTTTTGGTGCACACATAGACAACAATTAGCTGTGTGGGAGAAAGTGGAGGTATATGGGTATATGTATGCACATGCTAGTAATGTTTGACTTCTCTTTCTCTCACTACCTGGCAATTTAATGCATGTATCTTAGAGCTAGTCATTTTTGTGAAGATTGTATATCCACCTACTTTTTCTGATATCTGTCTATCATATTAAAGTATGATTGATAGATTTCCATGATATAAAAAATTTGCCTTGCTGTGGAAAGGGGATGGTAAAAGTTTGTGTGTGAGAGAGATTTAAAGTCTATATTAAAATGTTGGTGATAGATTCCTGCGGTGTAAAAAAATCTCATGCTGTGGAAGTAGGATGATAAAATTGTGTGTGCAATAGAGAAAGAAATTTAAACAAAGGCAACAGGCATTTGCTCACTATTGGTGCATACATGCAGCAATTAACTGTGTGTGAGATAGGGGATGTAAATGCATGCATGTCATTAGTATTTGTGTGACTCTTTCTCTCTCTCACTATTTACCTGAAGATATAATGCATGCATCTTAGAGCATGAAGATTAAATGTCTAAATTATTTTATTACTGGAAACAGAGTTTAGTATGTTACAGCAGACAATGATCATAGTGCACAGCAGTAAGAATTGACTCAAGAAAGACGGAAGATTCTGAGTAAGACTGGGGAGAGAAGAAATAAGAATTAGGAATAAAGAGACAAGAATCAGTAATGATGAAAGGCATTGACTTGGAGCAAAAGGAATAAATTCAATGCAAGAAATGGAGCTAGAAGATGTCATCTGACAAAGCTGAGGCAGTCAGGGAAAGAATGAGAATTCTTAATCAAGAAAGTAAAATATGAACAATGAAGCAAGAATATTTTACTTCAGGCAGAACAAGAAAACAGGTGAGAGGAAAAAACATGACCAAAGAAAATAGACATGATTTCCTAAAATTAAATCAAAAGATTATGAAGGAGATGACAGGGTATTATTACTGAGTGTTATGGCTGACACTGTACTATAGAATGGGTTGTGGAATTTGCACAGATACTCTTATTTTAATTTAATACTGTTTCGTTTGCATATACTAAGTTAATTACTGCTCAGCAAGCTTTTCACAATATCAGTGAATGTATTCAATTTCCTATAAATCAGAGGGGAAATGTTTTGTTTAGGCATGTAACAAGTGGATACACATCATCAGCAAGACTCAAGAAGGCTGAAACATGTCTGGCACTCTCATGAGTCATGACTGAGGTGATGTTCACTTCACTCTTATATGTAGTGTGTTTTTAACACATGTCTATGAAGGGATTTTCTCTCAGGCAAAATCCACAGCATCATGCTTTTCAGTCGTGTATGTATGTTAAACAATGTACACAGATGACTATATAATATACAGGTATATATATATATATATATCACACCTGATGAGGGAGAGGGAGAAATGTACCCCTCAGACTGGTGACCTAGATGAATGCTTGCAACACAGTGATTGCCATTAAAGCCCTCAAGGACTGATTGGTGGTTTTAAACTGAGCAACAGATTGTGTCTTCTACAGTGTAAGCCACAATAGGATTTGAACTCAGAATGCAAGAAACCAGAATCTATGCCCTAAGGCATTTCTGTTACTGCTTTAATGACTGCCATTTGACCATGTATGTTCTTGTGTTAAGTGTGATGTATTGAATAATTTATTTTCTGTGTGGTGTGTTGAGTCACTCATACACTGTGTCATGTATTGATTGATTCATATACTGTATTGATATACATATACTTTGCAGTGTGTTGATTGATTCTTATACTCTGTGGTGTTTTGATTGATTCATATACTATGTTGTGCTGATTGACTCATTTACTCTGTGGTATATTGATTGATTCATATACTGAGTAGTCTGCTGACTGATTTATGTACTTTGTGACTTGGTTGATTCGTATTATGTGTTAATTGATTCATGTACTGTGTTGCCTGTTGACTGATTCACATGATGTATGAAGTGCTGATGGGTTCATGTATTACGTAGTTGTGATGATTGTAAATCTCTGTTAACATGTCAGATATATTTTAATGTGTATTTTGCTGAGTAATTGCATTTCAAATCCCTCTCACCAACAACATTAGCCTAATTTTAAAGATTTTTTTCCACCTCAATTCAATTTACACACCTTTTCAGATAATTATAGCTTACTCTACATTTGGACAGATCTCTTGTTCCATCCTTTATTTATATTTTGACAATTGTGCAAGCTGTTGTTTTAACTGCATTTACATTAACTACGTCAGTGTTTAACCCTTTAGCATTCAGATTTCTCTATCAAATGTGATGCTTATTTATTCACTCTACAGGGTGGTTGGTGTTAGGAAAGGCATCCAGCCATAAAAATCATGCCAAGACAGACACAGTAGCCTGGTGTAGTCTTCTAACTGACTGGCTCCTGTCAAACCATCCAACCCATGTCAGCCTTGAAGGCAGATGTTAAACAGTGATGATGATATTGATAAAAATTAGTTATGCGTTACCTTGTAGCTTTGAGATTTCAATGTTGCGATTGTTTATTGTAGGGTGAGTGTGAGAAGCTGGATCTGGCCAGTTTAAAGATAAAACAGATTATTTTGGCCAGATATGCTCAGTTTAAATGTTAAAGGGCTTCTTTTGAATTAAAGCTTTCTGGGCCTGTCTACAATACTCAGTCCATGCTGTGAAGCGGCTGGTTAAAGGATGGGTATCCAACTGTTAAGGCCATGCAAAAAAATGTCATACACAACAACAGATACTGGCTGTTTTCTCTGTTGCTGTGTGTGTAGAGGATTCCTGAGAAAATGTAAGATGCTATGGGATTTGGTTAGCCCATCTCAACACGGAAGAAAAAACTCATGTTAAATAATTCTAAATTAGGCACAAGGCCAGCAGTTCTCAGGGTAAGGGGATTAGTCAGTACTGTTGACCTTATTCCTAGTACTTGACCGGTACTTTATTTAATTGACCCTGAAAGGATGATAGGAAAAGTTGATCTTGGCAGAATTTGAACTCAGAATATAAAGAGTCAGAAGAAAGGCATTCTCCTGAATGCTCTAACAATTCTGCCAGCTCTCTGCTCCACTCATTGTTGAGTAATTTTGATGACAATGGCTTAGAAAATTGCTGTAGGTTTACAGGCATGGAAGACTGGCCTACATGCTTTATTGAGCCCCAATGTAGTGTGTCTCATACTTTTAAGTTCAAATTTTGTCAGAAACACTGCTTCCTTTCATCATTCTATTATCAATAAAATGTATAAGATGTGATTTGGCTGAATAAATAAGGCATACTATTTTCTTAATTTCTGAGTTGAAATCTACTACAAATGTCTCTCTGCTTTTTCTAGACAGAGCATTTTATTTTCTATTGCCTCACTTCATTTACCTCTCAATAGGTACAGGTATCAGATGTACTTAGAATGATAGCTATGATAGACTGGCATCATATTCATGACGATTTCTTTCTCATCTATTTCACATTAAAACTATAGTGTTTCAATTAATGCTCTAATGACTGCCATCTTACTGCATATGTCTTTAAAAGCTAATTAGTGTTATATGGCATTTATAGTTGCAATTAAATATCACTTATACACTGAAATCAAATCAATTTATTGTACAACTCTTATAACTGGAGATGGGAAAGGGAGTGTGTGGTCCCTTTCATCCACTCCCACCCAAATGAAAAAGAGAAAGCACTATTAACTGCACAAAGTGAGTACTATAGAGATACACTCTGCGAGCACAGTTTGCTTTACAATTTATTTTCTCAATTGGAGCTATCTCACTTCATCTATCTTGAAAATTTTGTCATGATGATTTTAAAACTTCTGACTGAGACCTTTGGAAATATGCTGTGCGTGAGAAGACCCGGCAAGCCAAGTGAGCCCTAAATCCAAGGCCTCTGCCAGGGGTGTAGCCAGCCCACTTATGCGTACCTTTCCTACATTGGACACTGAACTCCGCTTGCGAAGACTTGTTGAGGCAAGTGAAATCGAAATCGAACTAAATTCGACGACTGGCACCCATGCCAATGTCGTCTCCTTCATTGGACACGAAACTCAGCTTGTGAAGACTTATTGGGGCAAGCAAAAGCGAAATCGGGATAGCACATGTGCCCAGTGTCGCCTTTCTGGCACTTGTGCCTGTGATATGTGTAAGGACTTTCGAGTGAGATCATTGCCAGTGCCCCTGGACTGGCTCTTGTGCAGGTGGCACATAAAATACACCATTTTGAGCGTGGCCGTTGCCAGTACCGCCTGACTGGCCTTCGTGCCGGTGGCATGTAAAAGCACCCACTACACTCTCTGAGTGGTTGGCGTTAGGAAGGGCATCCAGCTGTAGAAACTCTGCCAAATCAGATTGGAGCCTGGTGTAGCCATCTGGTTTCACCAGTCCTCAGTGAAATCGTTCAACCTATGCTAGCATGGAAAGCGGACGTTAAACGATGATGATGATTTTAAGAATATATTTTTTTGCTTTCTTTGAGGAGGTGATGGGGAACCATTTAAAAATTTATTTAGTGCATTTTGTTTTTCTTTTCTTTTTTTATTAACATTATTGCTCTCTACTTTGTGCTACTAATCTTCTCTACTTTGTGCTACTAATAACACAGCATGGGGTTTTTTTTTTTCTTTACAGTCATTCGAATATGAATAATCTGTTTTTGTTTTCTCTTACACAAATGTAAATACCTTCATGGCTGTGTGGCTGCAGAGTTTACTTTGTAACCATATGAGTTTTGAGTTCTCTCTCTCTCTCTCTTTCCCTGCATGGGTCTTTAAGCAAGTGTTTTCTACTGTAGGCTTAGGTCATCTAATTGCTTGTGATTAGAATTGGTAGACAGAAATTACATGAAGGCCCTTTGCATGTGTGTGACTCGTGGTCACACACACATGGCCAGTGCCAGTGACACGTAAAAGGTACCCAGCGAAAACAGACAACTGGAGCCTGGTGCAGCTCTCTGGCTTACCAGCGCTGGTCAAACCATCAAGCTCATGCCAGTGTGGAAAACAGACATTAAATGATGATGATGATGATGATATATATATATATATATATATATATATAAGTAGTAGGGGTTGAAGTGAGAAGTATCGTCATCATTTATTGTTCACTTTTCCATACTTTCATAAACACAACAGAATTTGTTGAGGCAGGTTTTCTTCAGCCCATGTCCCTGTTGCCAACCCTTACCTGTTTTCAAGCACAATAATATTTCCCCATGGAAGACAGAAAATGAACATCACTTACATGATGGTGAAGAGAAGGGTTCATACACACACACACACACACACACACAATGGGCTTCATTCAGTTTTCATCTAGTCAAAGTTTTGGTCAACCCAGGATATAGTAGAAAATAGTTGCACAAGGTACCACACTGTGAGACTGAACCTGAGACCATATGGTTAGGAAGTAAGCCTCTTAGCCACACAGTCATGCCTGCATCTTCTCTTTGTGTGTGTGTGTGTGTGTGTGTGTGTGTGTGTATATATATATATATATATATATATACCAGGCAAACTGTCTTGCCTGGTCTGCAACACTCAGTATTCTTTCTCTGGATGTATTTCTGCAGCAAATGGGTGTTTATATATATATATATATGAGCAAAGTTAAGAGAACTTTTACCTCTGTTGGTAACAAAGAGCCTCTCTCTCAGAGTGAAAGGCAGATTGTATGATGCCTGTGTGCAAACAGCCATACTACACAGTGGTGAAACATAAGCTGAGACTGCTGAGGATATGCAAAAACTTGAAAGAAATAAAGCTAGTATGCTTCACTGGATGTGGAATATCAGTGTACATGTATGACAGTGTAAGCATCTGGAGAGAAAAGTGAGCATAAGAGACATCAGATATGGTACACAAGAGAGATGACTGCGTATGGACGAGGACAGCTGTGTGAAGAAGTGCCGACCTCTAACTGTGAAGGGAACCTGTGGAAGAGGTAAACCCTAAAAGACATGAGACAAGGCGATGAAGCATGATCTTCGAATGTTAGGCTTCACAGAGGCAATGACTAGTGACCAACACCTTTGGCGATATGCTGTGCTTGAGAAGACCTGTCAAGCCCATCAATCGCAGTTTTGGCCAGTGCCAGTGTCATGTAACTGGCTCTCGTGCCAGTGGCACATAAAAAGTACCCTTCAAACATTGGGCGATATGCTGTGCTTAAGAAGACGCGTCAAACCAAGCGAAATCATAGTTGTGGCCAACGCCAGTGTCACATACCTGGCATGTAAAAAGCACCCACTACACTCTTGGAGTGGTTGGCATTAAGAAAGGCATCAAGCTGTAGAAACCATGCCAAATAATTGAATAATTTTCAGTCAAATTGTCCAACCCATGCCAGCATAGAAAACAGAGGTTAAATGATGATGATGAGAAAGATAGATATACACACACATATACATGTATACGTGTGTGTGTGTATAGATAGATAGATACACACATACACACACACATATATATATAGTCAATTCAAACATGAACAAGCAAGAAAAAACACGAAAAAACAACGCAAGGACGTGGAATAAGTACAGTGTTATTATATATATATACACACATTGTGTGTGTGTGCCTGAATGTTTACATGACACCTCTTCACATGAAACTATTTGAACAAAAAAACAGTGGCATTTTATTGACATTCCCTGTTAAATTATTCTGTAGCTCTACACCTTCAAAGGCAGGTAAAATAAAAAATTTACTTGAAAAACAGGCAATGCTAGCATGGAAAAGTGAATCATAACACAAATCCAATTTTTGGTTGTAGCTATTACACTCTCTCTATTCCATTGTAAAGGTGCAAATCTTATTACTCTCAGCTCATAAAATCAGTGCAATTGGTGATCTTTTACTGTACATTTCTGATCATGAAAGTGAAAAACATTTATTTGAGAGCATGATTAGATATCTGTATATACTCTAGTCTAGTTTGAGCCTAAAGTAAGAGTATGATAAATTAACTTTAGTCTGCCTAGCTAGAAATAAGTTGCCACTTCATGATTTAAATGAATGATAAGATGGGCATTCATCTGTAGAACATTTGCCACAATAGTCTTTATCTAAATATGTTACATGAATTTGACTTTAGGCACAGGCATGTGTGTCTAAGGCGTTTAACCATGGTTGTGTCCCACTGCATACACCTTGGACAAGTGTCTTCTACTATGGCCTCAAGCCAACTAATACCCTGTGGGTGTATTTGCTGAACAGAAACACACATTCCAAATATTTGGAATAGGTACCAGAACATCTAGTAATGTTAAGCTCCATGCCATTATCACCAATTTTCTCAATAAGACTTGCCATTGGATCATGACTTTTATTCTAGTTACACATTGTATGTAATACTTGGTAGAAATAGCAACCAAATCTCCCTCAAATTACACCTAATTATCTTTTTAAAAATATCCTCGAAATGCTTCCTCTTATCTTACAAAAGGGAAGGGTACATTGAGCTAAGGGGATGCATATTATCTGAAAAAAAGATGAGATTGTCACAGTTTGCACATCTTTTATCATAAGTTTATTGAATCAGGCTAACTCGGGACTAAAAATTCTACTACTTCTGCTGCTATAACAGTAATTAAAAGTTGAAGTTGATGTATTCTGAGATAAACCTCAATAGGCTTAGCAGAAGTTAGTTTTGTGTCAGTGATAACAATGTAGAAGGATGAGAGTCTTTCAGACATACGCTAGCACTGTTAGAAGAAAATCTCTTCTAAGCAGCTTATCTTGTTTGGTACAGCCAGCTCAGCCCTGAGCAGATATATGACCAAAAGTATTTCTGCAATATCATCTTGTTTGTCTATGTATTTATCCAGTAATTTATTTATTGCAGATATAATAATGTAACAAAGACAACATGATCCACTGTATCTATGCAGGACAGTAGGAATTGATTTGAGGGAGATTTTACTGCTATTTCACATTGGTTTAGTAACTATGTAGATGTTCTCTCATGTTTTTATTTTATATATATTTCTGATAGGGAGTGGGGGAGATGTATGAAAATGCCAAACATTGGCAAAGATATATTGTGGTGGAATTAAGAAGTTTGCTTCACAGTTATATGGTTTTGGATTCAATCTCACAATGTAAAACAGCCATAGGCAACTTGCAGCCAACAAGAATTTCAGAAAGGCACACCTTATGAAAAATTACCTTGAACTTTTTTTTTTTTTTTTTTTTTTTTAGTAGTATGGCCCACCTGATCAGGGTCCGTGTCCCATGCAGCCCACTTCTCAAAAAAGGTTGCCCATGCCTGATGTAGAACCTTGAGGATGCGTTTTCTGCTGTAGCCTCAGGTTAACCAATAGCTTGTTAGTGAATTTGGTGGATATTTACCCTTTAGTGTTCAGATTAATCTGTCAAGTGAACCGCTATTTATTTACATTGTTTTAAATAAATCCTGCATTATCTCTTAGCTTCAAGATTTTGATAAAGTAATTTATTTTTTACTTGTTTCAGTCATTTTAACTGTGGCCAAGATTTTTTTTTTTTTTTAAGTCTAGTACTTTTTTTTTTTGTCTCTTTTGCTAAACCGCTAAGTTACAGGGGCATAAACACACCAACACTGGTTGTCAAGCGGTGGCGGGGGACAAACACACATACACACTGGGCTTCTTTCAGTTTCTATCTACCAAATCCACTCACAAAGCCTTGATCGGCCTGAAGCTAAAGTAGAAGACACTTGCCTGAGGTACCACACAGTGGAGCTGAACCTGGAACCATGTGATTGGGAAGTAAACTTCTTACAGCTACACTTGCATTTATTGTTTATTTTTAAAAGGGTATTGTAGGGAGGTGTGATAAGCCAGATCTGGCCAGTTTTGAATATGAAACAGGTTGAATATTTGAGCTGGTTATGGCCAGTTTAAATGCTAAAGTGTTATATTTACATCAGTATAAAACCTGTTAATGTTATGTTTCTTTATGTCTAGTAACTTGGCAGTTTGACACAAAGGAAATGGAAGTTGGTAAGATTGACTAAACTCTTGAAGGTGCTACTGCAGTCTGTAACCAATCAAAAAATAAAAGCATAATGTCATTAGGCCTACTCTATCTAATGACAATAAGGTGTGATAATTTGGAAGTTTGATGTCAAAGAGATGTGTGAAAAGAGATAAAATGTATTGAAATTTTTTAAATGACAAGTTGTGAGGAAAAAATACGACTACAAAAATAAGCATAAACCTTTTTTTAGAATATACTACAATAAAAAGATTTTTTTATGTCGATTCAAACATTAGTAAAGATTAACATTTTGGGGGGGAAAATCAAATTTATGTGACAGCCCAATAATTTACATAGTTTGAGAACCAAGGATTGATTAATGATTTATTTTTAACATTTTATTAATTGATTCAGTCATTTGACTGCAGCCATGCTGGAGCACCACCTTTAGTCGAGCAAATCAACCCCAGGACTTTATAAGCCTAGTATTTATTCTATCAGTCTCTTTTGTTGAAGCGCTAAGTTACGGGGATGTAAACACACCAGCATCGGTTGTCAAGTGATGCTAGGGGACAAACATATACACACACATCATCATCATCATCATTATCGTTTAACATCCGCTTTCCGTGCTAGCATGGGTTGGACGATTTGACTGAGGACTGGCCAACCAAATGGCTACACCAGGCTCCAATCTGATTTGACAGAGTTTCTACAGCTGGATGCCCTTCCTAATGCCAATCACTCTAAGAGTGTAGTGGGTGCTTTTACGTGCCACCGGCACAAAGGCCAGTCAGGCGGTACTGGCAACGGCCATGCTCTCTCATACACACACACAAACACATACACACACACACACACACACAACGGGCTTCTTTCAGCTTCCATCTACCAAATCGACTCACAAGGTTTTGATCGGCTCAAGGCTATAGTAGAAGGCACTTGCCTAGGGTGCCACACATGGTGATCTCATATCAAGATAAACAGCACATAACCTTGAGGGTGGGGCCCAGTTAGAATTTTCTTCAAGTCAAGTAGCCCATCCTGCTCAAAAGGTCCCTGAATAAGATTTAAGGACATTGAACAAAACACCCATGTTTCCAGAGGTGAATTATTCAAACCCCAAAGAGTTCCTCTCAACACATGGCTATGATGCTCCCCCACTACTTCTGCTCATGATCAGATATGCACATATCGTCAGCCACTAAGGGGCATGCTCAACTGGTTATGGTCAAACAACTGACAAGCAAATCTGTAATATTGAGCAGAATATTTGCTGTAGCCCATCTTTTATACCAGAACAAAACCTGTACATTATAACACTTCTAATCAGTTAAGATCAGAAGTCATGTGAGCCACTGCATAGTGAGCTGGCAGAATTGTTTGGCATACTGAACAAAATGTTTAGCAGCATTTCTTCTGGCTTTACATTCTGAGTTCAAATTCCACCTCAGTTGACTATGCCTTACATCTTTTCAGGGTAGATAAAATTAGTGCCAGTCAAGAACTGGGGTCAGTGTAATCAACTAGTTTGCTGTACCAAAATTTCAAGCCTTATAGTAAAAAGTATTATCATCATTAGCCAGGTGGAGGTTGTTAGAGAATTAGAAAAATGCCATATGGTATTTAAATACATGTCTATGTTGTGAGTTCATTTCCTTCCAGCCTATAAAATAAATGTCAATTGAATATTGGGACTCATGTAATCATCTGACTCCTTCCCATAAATTTCTGGCTTTTGTACCTATATGAGAAATCATCATCGTTATTATCATTATTATTATATAAGGCATCAAACTGGAAATTATTAGCATGCTGGGTAAAATGCTTAGCGGCATTTCTGCATAGATGAACTTTGCCTTTCGTCCTTTCAGGTTGATAAAATAAGTACCAGTTGAGCACTGGGGTTGATGTAATTGACTTGCCCCCTCCCCAAAAATTGCTGGCCTCATGCCAAAATTTCAAGCCATTATTATTATTATTATAACAGCAGTGAATTAGCAGAATCCTTAGAGCATCAACGAAAAACTGCCTTTGAGGTATTTCTTCCAGCTTTTTACATTCCAGTTTCCAATACCACAATTTTGCCTGTATCCTTTCTTTCCGAGAATCTGTGGATTTCAACTCAGCAGGGTTGATAGGTTCTGACAAAATATCTTGCAATATTTAGCTATGTCTGAGTTCAAATCAGGCCAAGGTTGATGGTAACAGTTAAGTCCAGCCCTTCCTTTCAAAATTGCTGGACATCTACCTAAATTAGAAACCATTACTACTATTACTACTAGTAGTGCCAGACCTTCATGCCTAGCTCAAATGTGCCCTACATTTTATGTTGGTTAACATGACACATCCAATAGATCCTGTTTTCACCATTGTGTTGTTTGCTTTTAATGTAATTACCATGAAAACTTCTAAAATAAACAAGCTAGGCGGCAAAAGCAATACAACTTGCTCAAACTATTGCAGTTTACTCTATGTCACAACAAGGAATACCTTTTTTTTTCCCCTTTATATTGGTGGAGGCATGACTGTGTAGTTAAGAAGCTCACTTTGGAACCATGTGGTTTTAGACCAGTGTCTTCTACTGTAGCCCTAAGCCTACAAAATGCCTTGTGAGTGTATTTGATAGAGAAAAATCGTGGAAAAACCCATTGTGTGCGTGTGTGTGTGGTATGTCTATTGAAAGCTCTGTTTACAAACAATGTTTCAAACATAAAATGTCTTGGGTGATAAACAGTGTCTCAAAATAATCAACATACAAGTCAGTGCTCGATTTTCACCATGCCTCCTCATGAATTTTCTATGGGAAAAATAGTTTTGGTTTACAAACATTTCAGGGGACAAATTGTGTGTGGGTGGGTAGGTATGGTATGTAATTTTTGTCACTTTGTTATGCTACTCTCACTCCAGCTCGTCTACCTACTCATTCACCTTTTCTGTTTATCCTATTTTGTCTTTCATGTTCACCTTGTACCTTGACTTCACATATCTCTCCCCCACCTCCCATCCCCAGATGGGCAAGGTTTGTATTCATTTCTTCAGCAAGATACCTGCTCTTGTCCCACTGTCTCTGAGACATAATTTACCTTGGAAAATCCACTACTGAATGTATTAGTCACTATCAGCGTCGCCTTACTGGCACTTGTGCCCGTGGCATGTGTAAGGACTTTCGAGTGAGATCGTTGCCAGTGCCCCTGGACTGGCTCTTGTGCGGGTGGCACATAAAATACACCATTTTGAGCGTTGTCGTTGCCAGTACCGCCTGACTGGCCTTTGTGCCAGTGGCACGTAAAAGCACCTACTACACTCTTGGAGTGGTTGGCGTTAGGAAGGGCATCCAGCTGTAGAAACTCTGCCAAATCAGATTGGAGCCTGGTGTAGCCATCTGGTTTCACCAGTCCGCAGTCAAATCGTCCAACCCATGCTAGCATGGAAAGTGGACGTTAAACGATGATGATGATGATGAATATCATATCACTGTTTAAGGCAATGAGCTGGCAAAATTGTTAAAATACTGGGCAAAATAGTTAGCAGTATTTCATCCGTCTTCACATTTTCAGTTTAAATTTTGCTATGATCAACTTTGCTTTTCATCCTTTCACAGCCGATAGAATAAGTACTAAAATTGTTGGCCTTGTGCCAAAATTTGAAATCAATATTATACTGCTGTTTAATTTCATCCTTCTAGTTAGTTAACTTAGCTTGTTATCTTTCTAAGGTCATCAAAATAAGTAGAATATAGAAGTAGATTCCCTAGAATGGTGGTTCTTGAACAGTGCAGTGGTACATCAAAAAGCTATCTAGGTGTACTCTGGAATTTTAGAAATAAATAATAAAAAATTAAATTAAAAATGGTTTAGAAATTCCAGTCTAATGCTTGAGTGTCTTGAAAACCACATTATTGTTAATTTTGCTGTCATATAATTTATATAGCATTATAAGCAATAGTTTTCAACATTTCTTCATAAAATTTAAACTTTAATAACAGTTTGTTTCTTTAACTTTCCATGTAAAGTGTGCTAGTAATTTTTTTGTCTCAATAATTTGATCTCCTGTGTGCCACTACAAAGTCAAAAAGATTGAGAACCACAGTGTTAATCACCAGACTGAAAAACTGCTTGTTCCTAAGGCTGTCTTGAAAGCTTTATCTCAGAAAAAATATTTTTTTAACATTTTACAAAGTATCAAATGAGAATAATTAATTTCAGTGTGTGTGTGTGTGTGATATACACTTGCATGTGTGAGGTGTGCATATATGTATATGTGATATTTGTACACACTCACAGCCTTGTTTACATTTAGACAAATTCTATCATTGACACATAGAATATAATATGTAGTGTGTGTGCTTATGATAAACTTGTATGGTTACTGGCTATTTCTGCCCTGCAGTAGTTACTTGCTTGTTTATCAATCAGTTACTTGGAAACTAATAAAAAGAAGAGAAAATAATTCACAAAATCAACAAAACTAAAGAAAAATATGTTGCACATAGTTGGTATAGTTAAGAAGTAAATATCTCTTTCTGTGTAACTGTTCTTGTTGTTTAGCCCCAGGTCATTACTTAACAAGCAAAGTTATGATCAAAGGCATTCAAACCATGGTAATTCTGTTATTTTCAAGAATAATGTACTTTGGTATGTACTATCCTTGATTGTGTTCTTTGAAGGAGATTTTGCTCCTATTTATTACCTCCCATAATTCTATTAACTGGAATTTTTTTATGAAACTTTGATTTCTAGCATAAAACAGCCTTAGAAACACACTGGAATGGTCAAAATAACATTTTAAATAGAAATAAGCGAGATATTGGGTGAAAAATTAGCAAACCTCATTTGAATATCGGAGAAATATACCTAGTAGATATAGCAAAAAGGTTAGATATGTGTAAATATTGACGGATAATTACGAAATTTGTAATTTTTAAGTGATCTCATATGAGATCACTGGTAGGTAACGGGTTAATAGCAGGTCTAGCAATTATGTAGAGGTTCTGTCTTGATGGCTTCTGCATGACACTTTAAAATCAGTGGCACATAAACTTATCTTTATTGACTCTGGGAGAGGAGGGGAAACTTTGAAGTTGTACTCTTCATACTTTTCTCAAGATAGAAGCAGCAGAGGTATTAGCATTGTAATTTTAAGTGATAATAACTTCACATACTTGAAATCAAAACTGGCTTCTAAACTGTTTTCGGTATGATCTTGAGGCATGGGATATTTTTGGTGGAGAGGCTTGAAGTATGAAACCCAAGTGTTTATGCCTATCCAAAGAGTATTAACTAATGTAATTGAAATGAAATGACCTTAACTACTCCTAAAATGACCAACAATCAAAACCAGATTGTGAGGACCTCTGAAATCAAAAATGTGTATCTATCTGTTAGAAGGAAACGTCTGTGTGTAGTAACTCAACCTACTGAAGGTAACAGCCAAATCTTCTTTAAATCACACTCATCTTGGGAAAGACAGCCTTAACTAGCCATAAAAAGACAGGCTCAACTTGGCCACAATGCTTTTGATCATGGGTTTGCTCAATCAGAGTTGACCTGCAGCTAGCACCTGGCAAATGAATGCTTTGATAAAAAGTAATGGATCTTCTTGATCTAGGCTGATGACCAAAGTTCAAAGACTTGGGCCCACTGAATGCTTGCTTCTGACCTCATGCCAAATGCAAACACTGTCATCATAGCTATATCTAAGTTTGTTGTAGGTTAATATTATCAGTAGCATCTAAATGGCAAACAGTGGTATAATGAACTTATATAAATTTTAGTAAACAAAACTTAACGATTCTGAATAAGTAGGGGAGATAATTTGAATAAATTAATATTTCTTAATGAATGGTTAATGATTTTTGTTTTGAAGTCTAGTTTGTCCCTTGCCTTTTAAATGAAATTCAGATAGTCATTTTTTTTCCAGCATGATAATTCATTAAGAAATATTTTTTATTCTTTTTGAAATTATCTCCCTAACATTCAGAGTTGGTCACAATCACCACTAGGCTTTTATTTACTTCCTCTGTCTGCAAAGGCACTTTTTAAAAATTAGAAATTTATCATGTACAACATTCAGTACACTCCCCTTCAAAATTCATGTCACTGACCCATTTTGAGTTATTTTCTCTTAATTTGTTTTCTACATGTGTATGTCTGTGTGTGTGTGTGTGTGCGCACATGCGCCAAATATTTCCTTATTCTAAACACCATCTTAACAGATAATTTTACCACATTCTTCATTATTTTCTAAATCAATTGAAACAAAAACAATGTATTTTAACAGAAATATGGTAACAAAAGGATTAAAAATTTATATCTATTCATTACCTTGAAAAAAATTGCTTAATCAGTTCGTGTGTTAAATTGTTTGTTTGTTTTTGTAACTCAGCCACATATAATTCAGAGGGATATTTTTTTTTTTGTCTTTTGCTTTTAGGTGCATCGTTGGCGATGTGGTGCCAGTATTTGGTGGTCTTCTGTCATAGCAATCATTGTCTCACTAGCTTATATTGTTATAACATACTTTCTTCAGCTGTCAGGTAATTTTCTTTTTTTTTTTTTTTCTGTGGGTTTACACAATTATTGGTACAATGGCTGAACTGTTGTGGTCATGTGTTGGGAATTTGTATTTGGAGTGGGGTGGGTAGGATTGAAATAATGAAAACTACATTAGCAAATGCTATATCGAAAGATAGAAACTCCAAATTCCAAAATATTCTCGGGAAAATTAATAAAAAACACTTTCAAAAGATTCTTATTTACAGTTTTAAAAAGGTGTTTATTGAAGAAACATTAAAACATATTTATGTTAGAAACAAATAAATGTATTACAATGATACAATTCCAAAGACAATTGAAAATGTAAATAGCTTCATCATAGACTATTTCCATTCTTCAAATGCTCCTATTATTGAATATTAGTGAATGATCAAGAGATCAATTTTGTAAAATAGAAATGTCTTATGCACTTGCTTATCTCCCTTCATAGTGTTCAGCTTATGATTGGTTCGTTCCACAAAAGCATTTGTTTTAATTTTAGCTGTTATAGTTTATTCCCAACTGAATTGTTAGTTATAAGTAAATTATTAATGAGGCTATAGAAATTGAATCCAATAATGATAAATATGCTGAAACATGTTTACAGCATGAAAGTTTTGACATTCTTGGGTTGTGTATATTAAAGTATATTTGGTATATAAATTTGTTTATATTGAAAGAACAATAGTATATTTTGTAATTAAACTATTTGTTTTCAATTGCGTTTAGTACCATATTCCAGTAATACACTTTTTCTCAAATAAGCTCATTTATCTAACTTCATGTCCACATATTGTTAAGTTGTGGTGGACTCTTAGTTGAGTACCAGGATGTACTCTTTTACTTGTTTCAGTTATTTGACTGTGGCCATGCTGGAGCACCGCCTTTAGTTGAGCAAATCAACCCCAGAACTTATTCTTTGTGAGCCTAGTACTTATTCTATCGGTCTCTTTTGCTGAACCGCTAAGTTACAGGGGTGTAAACACACCAGTATCAGTTGTCAAGTGATGTTGGGGGGACAAACACAGACACACAAACATATACACACACCGTCTACCAAATCCACTCACAAGGCTTTGGTCGGCCTGAGGCTATAGTAGAAGACACTTACCCAAGGTGCCACGCAGTGGGACTGAACCCAGAACCATGTGGCTGGTAAACAAGCTAGCTACTTACTACACAGCCACTCCTACACACATATATATATATATAGTTCAAATTTATAGAAAAACAAAGACAAGTGTAAGAACAACAAGCAAGTGTATTAGTTTGATGCTTGGGAAAAATGGAGAAGTCTTTTATGTTTCAAGCCTACATTCTTCAACAGAAAGGAATAAGAGTAAATAACTAGAGAGAGAATGAAATAAAATGTGCTGAGTTCAGAGGTCTAACACACACACACACACACACACACACACACACACACACACACACACGTAAAAAAAGTCATTTAATGTCTGCTTTTCTCTGCTTGCATTAGTCAGACAAGAGTGCATTAGGGCATAGCTTTCCATGGCCAAATACCTTTCCTGATGCCAATCTCCATCTGTTTCCAAGTAAGGTAACAAAATCCTCGTCTGTTAAACAACAAACAGGCCAGATATATGGTTACACAAAGAACTGGAAACAAATGACACCTTATGAATTAACCTTTTGTTTACAAAGATCCCTTTTGCAGTGAACTGCCAGCAAACAACACCATTGTTTATAACCAGTGAATACACCTGAAGACAAGGGGAAATATAAACTGACTCGTACATGGTAGGCATCTGTCTACAAAATTCACTTACAAGGCTTCAGTCACCTAAGAACTACGGCAGAAACCTTTTACCCAAGGTGCCAAACAGTAGGATGGAACCCAAAACTACATGGTTGGGAAGTAGAACTGCTTAACCACTTAGTCATGCTGGCACCTGTGTGTGTGTGTGTTCATGAATTTGCAAGCGTATATAAAATTTGCTTGCTTCTACAACAAATGCAGTGTGTGTGATGTACACTCATATATTGTCTTTCTTGATGACATACCTACTTCATGAGTCACTCATCATTTATTTTGTCCCATATCTAAACAAAAGGAAGTTATTAATATACTTATGTCATGACCTTATGAAAGTCTGTTTTCATGGGTGTTTAGTTAAAATGTCAAGATTTGATATGTCACACTTCTATACCTGCTTTCTACCCAGATAAAATGTGGGTTAATAGTCACTCAGGGTCATCAGAATTTTCTCTTTTCTAGTTTTGGCTGAGTCTTTCTTTCTTTTCTCTGACAGTTTTTATGCAGTTTTATATTCTGTCAATTTCATTTCCTTTGTGTTTGTATTATTTGTGTTGGTGTAATCTATGTGGGCATATTTAAGGTGATATCTTACGAACTCCTGTCACATTCTGTGAAAAATACCAATGAAATATATGGAAGAAAGTTAGGTCTGCCTTTATTGAGCAAACCTTTGATCAACATTCTAACTATGGCCATCCCGCCCACTGCCCTTTATAAAGTCATATGTAGTTGCATAAATTTATTCCAGAATATTACTGGTGCTTATACTGTAAACCTTACAGGTGTAGCAAACTCAATAGAGGCGGAGAGAGAACGTAAGATCGTTTGCCCGAACATGAGAAATTATTGATTTCTCATTGGTTAAAAATTACTGCCCATATACGAATTATGAACTTCGTTGAAGAAATCTTTCACGGGGTTACGGTTCTATGATTCGTGTATGAGTAGTTATAAAAACCCTGATTTTCGGCCAAATCTCCAGTGTTCGTTGGGTTTTACTCAAGTCCGCGACACTCACCCTTTTGAGTATAGGCAAATATATATGTCATGTTCAATACTCAAATCCGACAATATTGAATTGTCGTGAAACCTTATTAGTTAGAATGAGAAACTAGTTAATGATAAATTTAAGTCGTAAATTCTCTACGATGAAATGCTTTGTTTCTAAATATCTATAATGTAAAAAATATGTATATAATAAATTAATGTAGAAACTTAATTCCTTTTACTTCTCGTTTCTTTCAACTTGTTGAATTTATTTCTGTATATTAATGAAACTGTATTTTTTTTATGTGTAACGGTCAAAAGAATATAATCTATATCTTCAACATACATGCACGTAATAAACGCTCATCCAGCGTCTTATCATGTATACATCATAACATTTACGCAGCCTAAACTAAACTAAACTAAACTAAACTAAGAGTTATGCTTAGTGATAAATACTTATAATTAAGTTATAAGTAACGAAATTATCATTATAGCTTTTAATTAATAAACAATAAAATTCGTTATAACTTACGAATGAAAACATTATAAATAAAGATATAGTATATCTCACATTTCAACGACCTGTTGTCGTGATAAACAACCAACATAAAAAAACTGGTGTCCGACCTTTTTATAACACATAGAACAGGTACAGATGAGAAGGCCAAATCTGACAGGATTTCGACTTAGAGTTTCTCACAACTTTTTATCTTGATTGTCACAGGGCTTTAAGTTGATGTAAAGACTTTTAATAAAGGTTAAATTTAGGCGTAAAAATGTAGCATTATAAAGAATTATAAGAATATTGTCAATCTGTTATTAGGGATTTTTGAAAATGCATAGGACCTGAACTAGGGTTAACTTTCTGTCTTTAATGCTCACTGCATTAAACACCAAAAATAACTACTGTATCTTCTATTTCCTAATCTATTTTGCAATCTGCAGTGATAAGAGAGAAACCCCTCCTTAAATAACTCACTTGTCTTAGGCAAATAACTTTTCCAGATCTAACAAGTTAATAACTCATAATCTTGCATATAAATATGTGAATAGAAATGGGTAGAATTAACCATGTTTTCTTCAGTTCTATTAGTTTCCAGTAAATCTGTATCAGTTAAACAGGGTTACCAACAAAGTCATTGTTTACACCTATGTTGGTGTTTATTACTGATTCAGATACAATGTCTCATGGACAATTATTTAATTTGTCTTTTTCTTTTGTTTTTTTCTCTTTTCTTTTTCTTTATTTTTATGAAAGAAAGAATTGGCTTGAGGAAGCTGCTATTACTATTATTTTTATGTGTTGTTTGTCCTGAAGATAAAACATCTATGTTCTTGTCAAAACTGATTATTCTAAAATTATTTCCCATGATATCTTGTTATTTTTAGATTACTTTGGAGCCTATTTCACTCTAAGAGCCCTCTGTTTTACTATACTTGCTGTCTCTCTGCATGCCATATTGGCTGTCTATAATTCACATCACTATACAGGTAAGTTCCATACCAACAAACCCTTGTTATTTCATCACTTCTAATACCTGCATGCATGAATTTGAACTTCCTTTTCACTAGAAGGGTCATCCATGTATGCCAAGCCTAAGTCATGCTATGACATCTGTGAGGTATAATTCCCCATCAGTATTAAGCAGTTATTTAGCCAGTCTCAGAAATTTCTTGACTATCATCATCATCATTCACCTTTTAACATCAGTTTTTCCATGCAAGGAAGGTTTGGATGGTTTGACAGATGTCAAATCAGTATTGTGCCAAGCTTTGTTGTCAGCTTTGGCATGATTTCTCTGGCTGGATGTTCTTCTTAATGCCAACCACTTTACAGAGTGTACTACATGTCTTCTGTGTGGAACCAGCTCCAGCAAAATCACCAAGTAACTTGCAAAACAAAGACCTCAACTGAGAAGGGGATTGGTATTGAGGGAGGTGGCTTTGTGTCAGGGGATGAGAGGTTAAGCTATGATAGAGGGAGAGAAACAAGTGTCTTGCTGTAAAGGAGCTACATGGTTACCCCATTTGGAAAGAGAGAGTATGGTAATAAAGATGTACTAGGCCATACCCTCAAGGTACAAATAGGTGAATGTAAGGTGGGTGGTACAGAGGATTGGACAGGGTGGGTGACCAACTTCTCAGAAACATCTTCAATATGGCACACATAGTTTCATGAAAATTTGGGGTTTGTTTCAACCTACATTTAAATTGCTGATTTGGTATAAGTCTTAAGTGTTTTGATATTTTAGAGAATTACTCCCATATTAGTCAACAACAATTTTGACCAAATTTAGTAGCCTAATCAGTAAACACTCTACTGTTAGTTGATCGGGTTTTAGTTCACCTATGGTCTTTGTGTAGTAATCAAAATTTTCACATAGTATGTATGTGCTTGTAATGTGAATGTTTATATCTACACAAAGATGAGTAGAATAAAAAAGTTTTGAAATATTACAGTATTAGTATAGCCCTCTTAGGCTGTACCTGGCTTTAATAGCTGCTTTCATCTATGAAGTATTTTTCAAGTAATCAAGTAAGTCACCTGGCCTATGATATAAATTTTGAAAAACTTGAATAAATTCTTTGAAATTAGTAGTACAATAAAACTTGAAATGCTGACTGAAACAGATTATTGGTAATGTACTTTTAATCTACCTCTGTTTTTAAGTTTTTGGGAAAATTCAACATTAACTCTTTTATGACTATATTTTTAATGAAATACACTGCTTATATGGTTCAATTGATTTTGAAAGTAATCAAAATTTCGGATGGATTTAATAAAATAACTTTGTCATTAACAAGTGCATTAAGTTGCTATTTGGAACATAACTAAAAGTTCTTGCATAAAATTATGATGTAAAGTTTTAATTTAAATACGAGTGCATTAAAATGGGCCATTTTGTATCTTAAAACAAGTGATCTTCTCAGGTGGGTTGTATCCAAACGACTAAAGTAATACCACTGATATGTTCAAACACAAATTAATGGATTCAAAATTCAGTTTCCAGTGAAAACTTAGTCCATTAATATTCCTTTCTACTCTAGGCACAAGGCCTGAAATTTTGTGGGAGAGTGGGGCAATCAATTAGATGAGCTCAGTATGCAACTGGTACTTAATTTATCAACCCTGAAAGGATGAAAGGCAAAGTTGACCTCAGCAGAATTTGAACTTGGAATGTAAAGGCAAACAAAATACCTCTAAGCATTTTGCCTGGTGTGCTAACATTTCTGCCAGCTCGTCACCTTACTTAGTCTGTTAATATTGTCATATCATTATTTCCACTTGGCAAATCATTTTAGATATTTAATAAACACTGAATCAGTAAATTCATTAACACAGTTGTATTAGATATATTATTTTTGATTGTTTAATCAGGGGAGATTGCTTGGAAAGAAATTCCTCTCCAGACTAGAGACTTGTAGGTAATTTTTGAATATTTGTTCAAATTTTGAGAGTTGCCCTTTTTTTAAATACATTTTTTAGACTATTTTCCTAATATAAGGTTTTACTGATACCCTTCAACTTGTCTTTGGGTTGAAATTAGAATCATTATTTTACCATCAGAGTTTGGTGTTATAACCACTAATGTATTGGTTTGTCTCAGAATAACAGTGTTGTCATTTTTAGGTCTCTAAGGACCTGTCATCTAGTTTAACACCACCATTCAGATCATGAGTGTGCTGTGAGTTGAGTCCATGCCATTGCAAAATTTTGGGTCAGATATCTTTGAGAATAACAACTGCTCCTCCTCTAAGTCTTTTTTTTTTTCCACCTTTTTTAAATAGTCCAATGATTACAACAGTAGACCCAGAGCTAACTCCACAATATCACCTTAAGACAATTGAAGAGAAGGGGAAAATTTACAGTTAATATCACTATAAACTTACAGAAGAACTAGAGATCCTTTCTTAATAAATTATCTGTAGCAGATAAACCTTTTTATCCCATGACTTCTTCCTGTGTTGAACTTCATGTTCAATGTTTCAATGTCATTTATATTGTTTATATTCTGTTTCATTTAAACAGTGGTTCCTCAAATATCAACAACCAGGCTTAATAATGTCTTGGAGTTCTTCCGCATCCAATATATTCTCCAGGGATTTATCTATACCATTTCCAGTATGCTCATCACAGTATTTGCTTCATGGATAATGAAGGACTCTTTCTCCACACTGGCTGTTCCCTGTGCAGAAGATAGGTAAAGTGAAATAAATATATATATATACATACATACACACACACACACCGTCATTTTAACAAACACTTTTTCATGCTCAAATTTGTTGCGGCAGGTTTTCTATGACTAGATGCCCTTCCCATTACCAGGTAAGATATTTCCAATGACCAGACATGTTTTTATAGAAATTGGAAACAAAGGACACCACAGTGGCAGTCATTTTCAACTATCACCCAATGTCCAGGCAAGGAGACACTAACTCACACATAGATATATATATATTGAAATACACACACATATACTCACACAACAGGCTTCTTTCAGTTTCCATTTACCAGAGCTACTCTAGTAGAAGACACTCCTCCAAGATGCCATGCAGTGGGATTGAACCTGAAACCATGTGATTGGGTAACAAACTTCTTAACCACATGACCAATAGTCAGTTGATGATTCACTTCCACTTAGTTGTTATTCAGTATCATGCCACATGCTTTCATTCAAGTCACTTTGAAATTGGCCAGATGAGATCACATGGTATGAAAGTCTATCTAACAATAAGTGTTGGTCATCAATTAATTCCTAATAAAAATGTTCTACATCCTGTATTGAGTACTCTTTCATTTGGGAACAAAAACATACATATATCTAATACACACACACAAACACATATTTATGAAATTGAAGTTTCACTCATTGCTACTCTGAGCAATGGAGTGAAGCTTTGAAGAATATGTAATCCTTATTGTCTGAAGACAATATTTTTCGGTGCTGTATCATAGATTAGCACATGATATTGATAACCAACTGAATAGGGATCATTCTGAATCAACATCTTAGATTTAAGTGTCTAATCCATCTGTTTTTTAACCTGTATGTTCCAATGTCCTAGAGTGGCAATCACAATTCCAGGAGTGCTACAAGATTGTCAGCTTTATAATACTAAACCATATTCAGCATGAAACATTATTGAAATAAAAAGCAAACTTTTACAACAGAATATCCTTCTAATTGCTAATCACTCAACTCTATAATTAGAACTATAGTTACTGTTCCTATTTAAATCACAGTTGTTGTTTATTTAGCTCTAGGTCAACTTTGATTGAAATGACCTATGACCAAAGATGTGCCTTTATCATCTTTTGGTAGGTTACACATTGCCAATTGACACTAACTATAGAGTAGCTGCACCAAGCAATGTTCCCTCTGAGCTGTGTGTGTGTGTATGCATGCACATTTACATTTTGTAACCAACAGACAATGAAACTAATGATGCACAAGAGGTTAGTTGCTAAAATATAGTATCTAATAACTATGCTGTTATTCATTCAATGTGCATGTACTTTTGTCAATAATTATGCTTATTAAATACATTCTGTGAACACATATCTTTGTCATAGAAAATTAGAGGGAATGTTGGTACCAAGGTTTCAACTGGTGTTATTATTCATATATATATATATATATATATATATATATATACATATATATATATATCTGTGGTCAAAGCTGTAGATCAGGGATTGAACTTCACAGTTGTTTCAGAATTAGCTCTTCATCCTCCTAACCTTTAAAGACAGTGAATTTTCATTTAGTTAGGGAGGGTGATAGAGTTGGATTGTTTTGGCAGGGTTCTTTATACTGACAGATTAACATCATTATTATATTTTCTCACATTAAATTTCTTTATTTAATAAATTCTAGAATTGAAAAGTATAATCTTTATGATACTAACTCTCTTCATTTCTTTTTGCTACAGTCATTTCCTAGTTTGTCACTGAAGACTTCATATCATCTTTGTAAAATGATTAAAGAGGGGATACTGAGAAGGATTTGAAATTAACAATGCAAATTAGCAAAGCATTTATGAAGTCTTTATTGACACTACTGCTGTTTACAGTTGTGAACTGTACGTCTTCATGATACCTATTTAGTTATTGAGAGATTAAGAGTTTAGTGCCTTGCTCAGTGGCTTGATGCACTATTAATTACAAGAAACAAGCTTTCACCCAGTGGACAAGATATTCTTGGTACACAAATATGATTTAGATAGCTTTGATATTTGATTTAGTTATACTTCTACCTCCACATAATGACAGATGACACAAGCCAATGAGGTAGCTTACCAATGAGAGAGCCTTTCTAGAAGCTAAATTTTCCCAAATCAACCTTCTCAACAAAAAGGAACAACACATTGGTTAATGTAATACTAGTTCTACATGTATTGCGTCCTGAGAGGGAGAGACAGGCTAACTGCAGCTGGATTACTTTTGAGCATAAATCTACTTAATCAATGCAGACCAAGTTAAACTGCAACAACAAATAACAAAATGTGTGCACATACACTCACACCATCTAAATGGAGTTTGTTATATTCTTCCAGCCCTGCCATCTACCTGAATGACAACAAACTTTTCTTACTGACTGCAGCCATTTATCATGGATTGTTGTTCCATCTAAGGTTTTATAGGAATCAGTACAACTATACACCTTTCAAAATTATACAGGTAAGTTCATTCTACTGGAGTTTCTGTTGAAAATAACTATAAAACTACATTGTTTTTTAAAGTTTATATTTCATAACTGTGTCTGCATAGAATTTATTATCATCGTTAAGATCAGACTATTATACATTTATCATTTTACTATTATTATTTTTTTTTTTTTTCATAGTACTCTTTACTCTTTACTCTTTTACTTGTTTCAGTCATTTGACTGTGGCCATGCTGGAGCACCGCCTTCAGTCGAGCAAATCGACCCCAGGACTTATTCTTTGTAAGCCTAGTACTTATTCTATCGGTCTCTTTTGCCGAACCACTAAGTTACGGGGACGTAAACACACAAACATACACACACACACACACACACACACACACACACACACACACACACACACACATATACGACGGGCTTCTTTCAGTTTCTGTCTACCAAATCCACTCACAAGGCTTTGGTCGGCCCGAGACTATAGTAGAAGACACTTGCCCAAGGTGCCACACAGTGGGAATGAACCCAGAACTATGTGGTTGGTAAGCAAGCTACTGACCACACAGCCACTCCTGCGCCTATACATTAAAGTTTTAGTAACAGCTCACATACTGGCTTTGATTCCCAATCTGAATTATTTCAGTTATGTAAGTAATGTCCTTGAAAAGGATATGAGCATAACCCCTCTCGTTTCTTTTCTATCCAAAATCAACCATTGACAGACACCACTGATTACGAATAAATATCTCAATTGACTTTATTTATCTCAGTTATAGGAAATAAATAAATATTGGTTTCTTTCACATATATAAGGCTTTTGTTGTATAGGAAATGGAAATGAGGATGTATAGCTTTCATACTTTCATTAAAGATTTTAATGGTGTAAGTTAAATGAAATTGTTACTATCTCCAAGTCAAAACTGGGTCATAAGTTCAACTTGCAAGAATCTTACCTTGGCTTTCCAGTACTTGACATTGATTGATAATACTCTTACTGGTGACAACTTTTACATGTACCTTTCGTTTATGAATGACCATAGCTACTCACTTGCAATGCATCCAGAAACATCTATTTGAAAACCACTTAACATCTTTTCCAGCAAGCCAAGTTCTTTCAAGTTAAAAGTCAACTAGTTCCAGTATTATTTGAATCTGCTGCTCAAATTTTCAAACAGCTGCTAGGTTTTTACCTGATATTCTACTTTCTTGGTAAGTTGATCTTATTATTACTTATCTACCTCAGACACGCAGCTACACTACCCAATTCTGCAACATTATACTAAGTGATGAAATTGTGAAAATGGTGGTACACCAGGTTAAATACATATTTTGATGCATCTATTTACCACCAAAATTTGTGTCTTTCCCATGACTATTTCCTAAAATGCGCAATTGTCATTTTTATCTTTAATCGACCTGTTATTTTATTTTTATATATATATATATATATATATATGTATATAGGTGCAGGATTGGTTGTGTGGTAAGTAGCTTACTTACCAACCACATGGTTCCGGGTTCATTCCCCAAAGCCTTGTGAGTGGATTTGGTAGACAGAAACTGAAAGAAGCCTGTCGTATATATGTGTATATGTTTGTGTGTCTGTGTTTGCCCCCCCCCCCCCCAACATCGCTTGACAACCAATGGTGGTGTGTTTACGTCCCCGTAACTTAGCGGTTCGGCCAAAGAGACCGATAGAATAAGTACTAGGTTTCCAAAGAATAAGTCCTGGGGTCGATTTGCTCGACTAAAGGCGGTGCTCCAGCATGGCCACAGTCAAATGACTGAAACAAGTAAAAGAGTATATATATACACATACATATATATACATATATTAGCTACAGAAGTAACCTTTGTGACAAATATTAATTGGCACATCCAACCTAACCTGGATGTATTGTTTATAATGCCATAGGCTGCAGTGAATGTCCTGGAAAATTCATGTAGATGACAAATGCTAAAAAGCATCAAAATTCTATACTGTTTGACTAAAATTTGTCAACACTGGCAGATGGCACTACTGTGCCTCAGGATGCAGTATAGACAACTTATCCAGGTTAGGTTGGTTGTTGTAATTGATATTCAATGCAAAAGCTGCTTTTTTTCACTAATAGCAAATTTACGCTCAGCCCACCAGCTTTACTCAGCTTTACTGGCTGTTTCACCAGTATTCTAAATATAGGTTTGATTGATTTTCAACCTGGCATTCAGAGCTTGGCTTCCTACAACTGATGATCCACAATACAGTGAAATCACATGATACAAGAAGGCCATCCGCCAGTGCTGACTAAAATGGACTAACCGATGTAGAATTTCGATGGTATTTAGCATTTGTTATCTACATGAAATGATTTTTTTTGGATGTTCATCTCAGCCTTCAGCATTATGAAAAAACATATCCAGGTTAGTTTCATCATCGTCATCATCATCGTTTAACATCCACTTTCCGTGCTAGCATGGGTTGGACGATTTGACTGAGGACTGGTGAACCAGATGGCTACACCAGGCTCCAATCTGATCTGGCAAAGTTTCTACAGCTGGATGCCCTTCCTAACGCCAACCACTCCGAGAGTGGAGTGGGTGCTTTTACGTGCCACCGGCACGAAGGCCAGTCAGGCGGTACTAGCAACAGCCACGCTCCAAATGTTGTATTTTACGTGCCACCTGCACAGGAGCCAGTCCAGCGGCACTGGCAACGATCTCGCTCGAATGTCTTTGCACATGTCACCGGCACAAGTGCCAGGAAGGCGACGCTGGGCACAGGTGCCATCATGATTTTGCTTTCGCCAACAGGTCTTCGCAAGCCGAGTTTCGTGTCCAATGAAGGAGACGACGTTGGCATGGGTGCCAGTCGGCTGTGATAATTAATATTCAGTACAAAGGCTGCTTATGATGCTAATAGCTAATTTATACACACTTCATGGGCTTTGCACAACATCACTGGCTGTTTGGCCAGTATTATTCTATGCAGGTTTGACTGATTTTTCTGTCTGGTCTTCAATGCTTGACTTCCTGCTTCTGATGATCCACAATACAGTGAAATCATGTGATACAGTAGTGCCATCCACCTATGCTAATGAAATTTTGTCAACTGGTATAGAATAATGTTTCTATTTCAAGTTATAGTAAAAGCAATTTAACTTTAAACTGAAGAATTACTTAATATTTTTTGTAGAGTACTACTAGTGGGCTGAAACTTGAAAATGACTCTTACCTATCTTCTTGTAAAAGCATATATATATATATATATATATATATATATATATATATATATATATATATATATATATATATATATATGATATAATTTATATAAGGGCATTATTATAAGCGTGAGGCATTATTTTATAATAATGCCCTTATATAAATTATATTATATATATTTATGGAAAAAAATGATGGGTTTTTTTTTTTTTTTCCTTATGAGGTTTTTTCACGCTGACTACTTGATAAATTCTTATAAAGATTTTATCCTTATATTATATTATATATATATGTATGTATATAATTCCCCAGAAATTCAATTTCACAATGCAAGTTACTATTCACTAATAGCTAAACTAAGGCCTGTCTTCTATTTTACATTTTTCTTGACCAGTAGCTCTGTTTTCTTTTAATGGTTACATTGATTAAAGGCCAGACAGTTACATTATCGACATCATCATCATTTAACGTCTGTTGTCCATGCTGGTATGGGTTGGAAAGTTTGACTGGACTAGGATGCTGGTATGTTGCACCAGACTCCAGTCTGATTTGGCATTTTTTACTATGGCTGGATGCCCTTCCTAACACCAACCACTCTGAGAGTGTAATGGGTGCTTTTATGTGCCACCAGCACAGGTGCCATTGTGATGCATTATGTGCCAATTTCCTGACACTGATATCTGCCACGACTGCGATTTTGCTCAGCTTGATGGGTTTTCTTCTCAAGCACAACATAATGCCAAAGGTCTAGCTTATTGTCTCTGTGAGACTCAACACTCGAACAGAACTCAGCCACTTTGCCTCCATCTGGCCCAATGCTCGAGAGGGACTCAGCCATTTTGTTTCCATCAGGCCCAGCACTCAAGAGATGTTCTTTACATGCCACCAACACAGGTACACTTGATTTGACAAGTAATAAGCACAGCACATCGCCAAAGGTCTCAGTCACTAGTCATTGCCTCTGTGTGGCTCAAAGTTCAAAGATAATGCTTCACCATCTCGTCTTATGTCTTCCTTAGTCTACCTCTACCACAGATTCCCTCCACAGTTAGAGATTGGCACTTCTTTACGCACCATGTACTTCTTAAATGATTGCTATGTACCTAAAGTGGATCTTTCTTATCTAGGTTATGGAAATTTTACCATTCTTCCTCCTTTGGAAAATAACATTATGGTAAAGAATAAGCCATTGTCCACTGAAATCCTTCAACTATTTTCAAATCTAAGTTGTACCTACCTTACTTCTTAAAAGATATGAACATTCAAGAGGGTTAAGGAAAAATTCCTGAATTGAATTAATCTATTATTGTAACTAAATCTGAAATATTTCCAACTAAACTGTCTTTTTATTTTTTACTTATCTTTATTAGGACATCTTCCTCGAGACTTAACTGCTCATCTCTGTCGACTCTCAATCTGGTAATATAATCATCTTCAATTTTTTTATAATTTTCGAAAGAAACCTATTTCATATCTGTAATGATCTACTTTTATTTAAGATCTTCATCCTTAAGACAACCACAATTGGTCTAATCCTATGAGATTTAAGGATACTGGTCTGAGTATTTAACTGATGAGCCTTTGGTTAGCTTAGGCTTCCTTAACCTGTATTTTTATCATGTTCTAGCATCACCACCTCAACTTTTTTTTCTCATTGAATGAAGTTACTCTTGTCAGTGAGATTAATTAGTTGATAATTAGATAGATATCATCTCTACCACAGCACTGCAGCATCAACCTGACATCTTATTTCTTTATTGCCCACATGGGGCTAAACATAGAGGGGACAAACAAGGACAGACAAAGGGATTAAGTCGATTACATCGACCCCAGTGCGTAACTGGTACTTAATTTATCGACCCCGAAAGGATGAAAGGCAAAATTGACCTCAGCGGAATTTGAACTCAGAACGTAACGGCAGACGAAATACCGCTAAGCATTTCGCCTGGCTTGCTAACGTTTCTGCCAGCTCACCGCCTTCAACCTGACATCTACTATGTTAATACATTTGGTAGTAATTCTTATTGTACTAACAAAAAATACACATTGGCATTAAAAATGGTAAAATCTCTTGAAAACTCATATTGACAAAATATAAAACTGTAAATAATGTGAGGAAAACTCTTCTTGCTGTTTTCCACATGCTTAAAAATCAGGCATAGTGAATCTCAGACCACATTATTCAGTGTGGCCTTTTTTTAAATCCTAAGATGTGGTTTGAGAAATATTTGGCCTTTACTTCTAACAAGTTGAGCAACTGTGCAGAAGCTTTCTTGTTGGTTCATCAGTAACAAGCTCTTTCCCATTGGCTAACCTTGCAAACTTTCACATCTTACCTTCACATTTAGGTATTGTAACAAAAATTGCCCCCGCCAAGATTGGAGTCACGGGTCATGGAAGTACGTAGAACAATTATTTAATGTGTTCCAGCTAGAATCACTCCTTACTGAAACAACCTCCTTCATTATATCATTATTTTAATATTTTCCCATTTCTAAGGTGGCAAGCTGACAGAATGGTTATCATGCCTGTAAAAATGCTTAGTGGCATTTCTTCCGACTTTATGTTCTGAGTTAGTTTAAATACCCCTGAGGTCAACTTTGCCTTTCATCCTTCCTGGGTCGATAAAATAAGCAACCAGTTGGACACTAGAGTTGATATTATTAATGTATCCCCACCCCAATTGCTGGTCTTGTGACAAAATTTGAAACCAATATTTTTCTATTTCTATGTTATATGTATTCATCCTTAAGCAGTGGATCACAGAATCAGTGAAGACAGGGAGTAAATACCTTGTTGTGCATTTAGTAAAGACATGTTTTAAGTTCAAATTAAGCTGGAGGTAACTTTGATAAGGGTAGATAAAGTTAGTACTTGTCAAGTATAGGACTGACAATATCAACAACACTCTCCACCAACACTTTCAGCCATCAGCCTGTGTAAGATTTTATGCCATGTCACATTCAGTCATGACAGTTGAGCTCAAATCTTAAAGTCAACTTTGCTTTTCATCTTTCTGAGGTTGATATTGTACCAATCAAATACTGAGGTCAATTTAATTAACTGCTCCATCCTTCCTTATCAAATTAGTATTGTCTGATGTGTTAGAAACTATTTTATTTGTTTATCCTCATGTGAGTGTAATCTTTATCACAATATATTTTACTGTAAATGTTATTACATAAAAATAAATTTTATCTTGCTGGATGCAGGAATGGCTGTGTGATAAAACATGGTTCAGTAACACATAGCTTTCTTTAATCCCACTATGTGGTGCCATTAGCAAGTATCTTCTACTATAGCCCCACATTGATCAGTGTCAGATTATACAGAAAGCTATTGCATGTGTATATCTTTGAGTGACATGTACTTGAGAAAATTGATAAACCAGAGCTTTTTAACAAAAATACCCTCTGGTATTTTTCAACCTGAGATACACTGGTGTTCCCTTGTCACTCGTACACTTGTATATGTTAGGATTAATCATTGAGAATCCTTTACTCAACAATGGTATTGTTCACAGTTTTATGATAAATTAAAAAAGAGTAAGTAATTACCTTAAAGTTAAGACTTGTCTTTTCTTAAATAACCTTCTTACAAATTTCTCTGCAGCCCAGAAACAAATTTGTCCAGTGTTCAGAGTCTTCTTCAACCAGAATTGTTTTTGCAGTCATTTTTCCTTGGAACCTACATGTATTTCATCTGGCATTTAGCTGCCGTTTTACTAAGGACATATTTAACTGAGGTATGTGAAAAAGAAAAAGTTTTATTTTCATTTCATTATTACTAACTTGTGAAATATATATTTTAGCCATTTTATTAATTCGTCTATAGGATTCTCAATGATTAATCATAACATATACAAGTGTACGAGTGACAAGGGAACACCAGTGTATCTCAGGTTGAAAAATACCAGAGGGTATTTTTGTTAAAAAGCTCTGGTTTATCAATTTTCTCAAGTACATGTCACTCAAAGATATACACATGCAATAGCTTTCTGTATAATCTGACACTGATCAATGTGGGGCTATAGTAGAAGATACTTGCTAATAGCACTGTCTCTGTTGATTTGACTAGTTTAAATAAATGGATGTCATATCCAGGGAGAGATTTGGATAGATACTGATCCTTATGAGCCATTAAATTGCAGATGTTTGTGGTGAGTATCAACTACATCAACCTTACTCATCTGGAAGGGTCTACAAAGACCGTGTCAACTGCTCCTTCCCTTCTCTTTAACCTATTAAGAAAATCAAAGCTATAGAGATATTTAGTCCCATAAGGAGATTGGTAGCTAGAAGGACTGTGTCTCCCTAAAAACTACACCATAGGATCTATGGATGTGAATGGTATACCACCTTTTCCTGACAATTGATAAGTGTACAGTCTACATACACAACAAAATATCTGAAGTTGATATATAAACTAAGTTAATTTGTGTGAAAATTTGTTAAATGGGAAATGTCCGATAACTTAGAAAAGGCAATGAAAGAAAGATAAGATTTTATAATAATACTTCGGTCTATTTGACAGTATTTGTAAGTTTTGTTCTAACTTTTTCTTTTTCTGCTTAGAGTTATGAATTTCGTATAGAGCCTGGTTTAGATCATCTATCAGATAAATGTTTGCACAATGCTCTTAGCTGCAAGAGCAACCCTTGGATTCAGGTAAACTCTTTTTTTTTTTTTTTTTTTTTTTTTTTTTCCTGGCTTATTATAACATGTATTTTTCCCTTTTGTCTTAAAATATTTGTTTCAAACTTGTGTTACTGTAGGGATTTTGTGTTTTCGGATGGATGGGTGAGTATAATTCTACTTGTAGAAATTATTTTGGTCAAATCCTCATAATATTGAGTTGTTTACATACAAATGATAATTCCTTTCCTTTCCATAGATATAATGTTCTTCCTTTGGCTTATTGCAATTATTTAGGTGTCACAATGTCTGTGAAGTTAAGGTGCTGCACTGCAGACCATTTGATCAGGTGTTCAAATTGTCATCCATTGTAGTGGTGTCTTGAGGCAGATGCACAACATTGCTTTCTTCAGTTTGCTTGACTGACAAAAAGTGGAAGTTTCATTCTTACGACAAAGTTGAGTGGTGAGTAGTTGCTAGGGAGCAAAGTAACAGCTGTTTTGAGCAAGCTTAAGTAAAGGTATTAAATATCTTGAGTGCTCCAAGCATAAAGCTACTCCCTCATTCAGCCAAGGGGAATCTTAGTCTTGCAAGTTACATGGTGACCCCTGTAATGCCACAAAATGTAGCCAGTACATGCTGTAAAGTGATTAGTGTTGGGAAGCGCATCCAACTGTAGGAACTATGCCAATGCTGACTTATGAGCATGATGCAGTCCTCTGACACATCATATCCTGTCAAACTTTCCAACCTATGCCAGCACAGAAGACAGACGTTAAAAGGTTGTGTTGGTGGTGGCGGCAGCAGCAGCTTAAGTCTTGTTCACCATGTAAATGTTACCTCAAAGTTATTAATTCCTAGAATATTTCATTTTTCCTACAACAATAAATATACAATCTTGTATTTTCTCTTTGCAATTAATTCATCACAACTCAGACAGCAGCTGAAGTTAGAATAGACATAATCATGTTCGGAGTTGTCTCCCATGTTTGCTCAGAGTCGAAAATATTTTATTGATTACTGTAGGTTTTTTTACTCACTACATATGTATTTCTAGTTAACTTTTTAATAGTACTTGCATTAATCTTTTAGTGTTCAGATTAATTTGTCAAATGTAATGCTTATCTGTTCACATTAATTTTGATTTATTCAGGTTCAAGTAGGGTGTCCACAATGTTTGCTTGTAACTTTGTTAATCTTCTACATGCGGATTTGAAATTTTGTAAATGGGTGCTTATATGCCAATGGTTTATGGTTATGTAATTTTAGTTGATCTTTCTGATTAAATTTGACTTTTATAGGCAAGTAAATTTAATTGACAGGTGTAAAATCAATAGCATTATGAATAAACACTAAAATTCATATTCTTAATACATCTTATCTGTTTGATTTTTTACTAAAATTATCCCAGATGTCAACTGCCAACAATTTTACATTTTTCAAGATAAGGTACATTACTTTGAATTAATTAAGATACAGGTGTAATCGGTACAAGATATTATTCTTTCTCTATATTTCATTCAAACATTTTCATTGAAAATAAAGTACAAAACTCTTTTACTAGTCAATATACCATTGGCTATGTACTCTTATACAATTTAATGAATTCATTTACATAATAGAATGCATCTAATAAAAAAAGCTCATTAACAGGTAAGACAAAAGTGAATACAGGTGTGTAACATACTGAAAATTAATATGTATTTCTCACTTTTACATATTTATAATAAAATGAAAAAGAATATATGATAAAATAATATAGTTATGACATATTTCTGTCATGAAACTGCCCAAAACATCCTTTACACAAGGGCATTTTGCAAAAGTAACACATATACGAAGTCTCAATCTGATACCCTTTTGCAGTTTTTCTTCTTTGCAGCGAACACAATCTGCAAACTTTTTTCTTCCATTTATCTTTTTGGTTTTCTGAAAGTCAATATTTTCTCTGTTGACATCCACCTCAGTTAATTTTGCTTTTCTCCCAGTTCTGTGCTTTCTGGAAGAAAAGCCCTCACATAACTGAGATGTGATGTCAACCTGAAATTTCAAATGGTTGTAGTCCTTTGGTGGTGGAGGTACCTTGTGGCTTTTTACATAGACAATATATAGATTAACTATAGTTAAATTAACTAAAGACCACAAAATGTACCTCCACCATTTCTTCCCAGGTCAACCAACTGGGTAATATTCCCGATATTGGTCAGATTTATCAACCCCACCATATATTTGTTATAACAAATATTCACTAGGGGTTTCCCCTCAGCACCAACACCAATAAAATCTGTCTTTTGTCTTTGAAAGCAGTAGCTAATAAATTTTCCTTTTGCATTTGTAAAATGTCCCCTCTTTTTTTAAATTTTGTTTTCATTTGCGGGGTAAACCTTTACAATTGCCCTAGCTCTAATGGCCCTGTCTACTGCATCGTTCCACCACCATGTTACCCTAGGTCTGGATGGGACTTTGTACTAGCCACAGATTGGTTTGTGTCACTCACCAAGCTGTCCCTCAGGAATTCCCAGTTATCTTCTATGTCACAAGTCTGTAGCTCCTCCTCCCTTTCATCAAATTTCTCAATTAGGATGTCCCTAAATTTCTGACCATATGAAGGGTCCTTAAGCTTCCAAATCCTTCTTTTCCAGATTGGTATTACTTCTTGGCATCCTTCTGGCCTGGTGTCTAAAGTCACTAATGAATAATCTATGCTGGAAAGTACATTCTTCACCCACTTCTCTGCAAGAAGTATGCCCATGCCGCCTACCCTGTCACTGTTACCTTCCCAGAAGATTTTATTCCTATGTGCCTTGCCTATAAGGAACCTGACTGAAGCTCCTCTCCACCTTACCTCTTGGATGCAACATACATCAAAATGCCTCCATTCAAGCATCTCAACAATCTCGCCAGGCCTATCTTTCAATGTGCCTACATTGATGGTGCCAACTCTGAAAACTGGGAAAGGAACATGAGAGGGAACATGGGGAGGAGTGATGTTATTCAGCACCTGAAAAAGACAAGTTTCCGTGATCATTTGATCAGTTGTTCTCTCGCTTTAACCTAAAATAATTTTTCAAACTGATAATCTCATCTTTAGAGATTAAAAACTTGCAACATTTTGGTTACCAAACGTCATCAGTTGTCTTTTCTTGAATGTGTACGTAATCTCAAAATGGATTTAAATTAGGAACTTCTATTTTTCATGTAAGCTTAATATCCACTTAATGGTCCGTATACATCCAGGAATGAGATATCTAGTGATGATCACATCTCAGACTGATCAGGCAGTAATTTAGCTGTGAATATCATAAAAAAATTTTCTCATCTCTAATGTGAGGTTAATAATAAAGTTGAGTTTTAAAAAGAAGTCTCCTGACATTTCACTGTTGGCTCTTTGATGTGTACTTAATGAGCAAGATAATCAACTTTGCATACCTGTAATAGACATAACATACATTTATGTAGTTAATTCTATCAGATATTGTTGGACATTTATAACTAATCGTGCTCATTGACTTTATGATAACTATCATTTCTGTTATATCTGCAGTACCTCGGCTTTCTGGATCTCTTCCAACTGTCCAGATTCTCCTTCAATAGACGTCAAGTTCTTTTCAGTGCGACTTTTCCAGGTATGAGCTTTAAACTTTTAATTTTTAACTAAATTCAAATTTATATATATGTATATTGGAAGTAGGTTGGGGTTGGTAACAGGAAGGGCATCCAACCATAGAAAATTTACTTTAATAAACGCCATCTGACCCTTCTAAGTTTGGAAAAGTAGGCATTAAGATGATTATTTTGATACACACAAACACACACACACACGGTGCGATGGGTAAATCGTCTCCATTTTATATTTTTAATTTCGCATATGAGCATTGTTTGTTTTTGATTTTGTCAACTACACAATATAGTAGGGTCAGTTGGGCACCATCTGTGACAAAAACAGCACCATGACGCAATTCACTCTGCCAGAAATCTGGAAATGACTTGCTGTACTGCTTGGCATTTGCACTGAAAGCTCCAATACGAACAGATGATGAACACACAGAACAACCATTGGCTTGCTGTGTCTCCAAAACATGTATATCCAGTCAACATCATGGTGTTTGGAGTGATCACTAGTGATGGCAACGTTATACCTACATTCATCTTCCCAATCGACCTCAGACTCAATACAGAGGTATATATCAAGTGCCTGGAGGAGGTAGTAGTGCTGCCCTGGGTCAAGAGGGTGGCTGCTAGAAGACCCTATATCTGGTAACAGGACTCTGCACCATGCCACATAAACAAGTGAATCTAGTTATGGCTGTCAGACAATTTCTGTGACCACACCACCCCTAACATCTGGCGACCTAACTCCCCAGGCTGCTACCCGCTTGATAATTATGTGTGGGATGCAGTTGAGCAAGATACCAGCAAAACTCCTTGTAGGCAAGGATTATGGCAGCATTCACCAACTTAAACAAGGAGACCATCCACAAGAGTTGCAGGAGATTCTGAAGTTGTCTAGAGTCCATGGTTGAAGCCAATAGTGATTTTATTGAATAAATTTACTCTTTAGTATTCCAAGATATTTTTATGTAATTTTGGTAAATATATCTGATAAAGTGAGATGTCAGTGTTGTTTTAATTTTTGCCTAACTTAGACAATGATATATTCACTGCACCCCACCCCCCTCCTCTCTCTCTTTTTATATATATACTAGCAGAGGCACCCGGCGTTGCTCAGGAATGAAATTGTTGCCTTTTGGTACTTGGAAACTTTTACGAAAATTAAAATGGGGATTAAATGAAACAAATGATTTACGTGAATATCCTCACAAGAGTAATTGAAATAAATGGCGATTGTTGGACCCCCCACGCACACACACACACACACACACAGTATTACACATCAGATGAAATGGATGTGTGTGTGTGTGACAGAGAGAGAGGTTTGTTGTCATGTATACGTACATGCATAAATATGCATACATCTTTGTGTGTGTGCGTGTGTATGAGAGAGAGAGAGTAAATACTACATACACAACACTTTCTCACTCTGTCTCTCACACACACACGCACACATACATCCAAAAATGATGGATGCATATGACAACACACCCCTTGACTCATTCACACTCTGTTTCTTACAAACACACACATACATAAATGTATACAAACATATTTACAAAGACACACGTGTGTGTTGTGAGAGTGAGAGAGAATATTGCGAAGCTAGAGAGAGAAGCTTTTTGCCGTTGTTACGTCAATACCGGAAGTTGACATTGGGGAACCTTTTTAAAGAAGTGAATCTTAAATATAAAGCAATATTATTTATTTAAAAAAAAAAAAAATCAAATGAAGAGCCTAACATTTATCCGAGGTCAAATTATTCATGCATCACAAGTATGGAAGCATTTCACGTGAAAAGCGAATACACAGACATCTCTGTTTTATATATTAGATATATAATGTACACACACACACACACACACATCATCATCATCATTGTCGTTTAACGTCCGCTTTCCACGCTGGCATGGTTTGGACGGTTTGACTGAGGGCTGGCAAGCCAGGAGGCTGCACCAGGCTTCAATCTGATCTGGCAAAGTTTCTACAGCTGGATACCCTCCCTAACGCCACTTCTGTCTCCACACTTTTTTTTATTCAAATCTTTAAGCATGTTTCCTTGTGTGTGTGACTAGTCTGGTCACACTCATCCACTGGAGTAAAATATGAGGCAGCCAGGAATCTCCACAGCAATAAACCTGATCCTGCTCCTCCAATCATACTTTAACCTCTCAACACCTTGCATAAAGCATTCACCCTTTCTACTATTCTCCCTCTTAGCCAGGAGAACACTTTAATTTTATACTTTACAAGATGACCTCACTACTGTTGGTGCCACAAAAAAAACACACCTTGTACTCTCTGTGAATAGGTCGGCAGTAGGAAAGGCATCCAGTTTTAGTAGGCATGCTGAAACTGAGACTTTGGAACAAGACATTGTTCTCCAGCCCATTAAATTCTATCAAAATATCTAACCCATGTCCTGTTGTTTTATAGTGTGTAGCTGTTTAATACTCTTCTCTATCGAAAATTATCTTTCCACCTAGCTGAAAGTAATATTCCTATTACATACTCTCAAGTTCATATTTCTAGGGTGCCACCCCAAAAACTGGAGCCAAATCTATCATATATGTTTAGAGAACCTACGTCAACTAAAGGATGCTACCCAAGAATTTAACCACAATGCATTTGTGCAAGCAGCCATTCCACAGCAAAACACACCTAATTGGTTGCACAACTCAAGCCTGTCTGCAAGTCGTGAGTATAACTTACTTTATATTCTATATTTTAGCCACCTCTTTCTTTTCAGTTATCTCTCCTGAATACACTGGCTGATGATGTTGATATCAAGAACCAAGAAAAATTTTCTAACTTTTTAATACTTTAACCCTCCTTCAAATGCAAGTTCAAGAGATTGTGCTTAACTTGCTAGTCTTGAATTTTTAACTCACAGATTCTCCTCACCTTTACTACCACACAGAATTGCATTTCTTGCACATTTACACAAATAGCATATGTCACCTAGGTAACACCAACTTAATCTAAGACCTTCAGCATAGTATCTCCGGCATCTATGATCTTCAGCTATACTTATCTAGTTCAGATTGTTAGTTACACAATTACATGTGGTTCTATTTTCAACTAGGTTAAGTGAAGCAACTTCTGGGAATTATTTTTCTCGCTCTTTTTTAAGAAGTACTGTTACAAATAGATTCAACTCTTGTATTTATTCTACTGATCTTATTTCTGATTAACAACTATACTTATTGTTATTACAACTCTTTATTAATAACTCGATTTTCTGTTTTTCCAGGCTACCTCAAGCCAACATCTTTGGGCCACATGAGTCTTAATGAATCAGGTATTGGAATTAAACATTCTATTTAATTTATTCCTTTTTTCTTCTTTTTCTTTCTTTTACGTTTTATACCCATTGGATTGTGGAGGAGTGCTAACATGGTGGTAGATTTTGCAAATTTGGGCATTTCCAAACAGTTAGATCCACTAATACACATTGTTGAAGGAATAAACTTTAAGATAATGTGTAAGAATGAAAGTATGGTATCATCATCATCATCATCATCATCGTTTAACGTCCGCTTTCCATGCTAGCATGGGTTGGACGATTTGACTGAGGACTGGTGAAACCGGATGGCAACACCAGGCTCCAGTCTGATTTGGCAGAGTTTCTACAGCTGGATGCCCTTCCTAACGCCAACCACTCAGAGAGTGTAGTGGGTGCTTTTACGTGTCACCCGCACGAAAACGGCCACGCTCGAAATGGTGTCTTTTATGTGCCACCCGCACAAGCCAGTCCAGGGGCACTGGCAACGATCTCGCTCGAAAATCCTACAGGAGCCAGTCAGGCGGTACTGGCAACGGCCACGCTCAAAATGGTATAAAGATAAGTAATAATATAATTTGACTACCACCTAACAATCCCTTGCAACAAGCATTTACATACAAAGAAAGCTAAAAAAATGGATAAAGGGTGATTGTTGTTGACTAGTATTTCAGTGTTTTGTTGCCATAAAGTATTACAGAATATATGTATAGATTTTAGCCAACACTGTATGAAATGATGTAAACACCTTGTCTTTATGTACTGCATCTTCATGAACAGAAAAAGAGACATCAGCCAGACTAATTTTCAACCTGCTGTTGAGATTTCATCAACAACCAAGTACCCTCTTTAATTATCCTTAGAGACACTATTTATGTACCTGTTATTACTAAGAGTTCGAGTTCCCAGAGATGTATATAAAGTTCGGTATTTACAGTGTTGACTAAAATCTAAAGATATCCTTTCTTGTACAGTAGAGCATTGAAATATAACATAATTAACATGCCAGTAATTTGATTGAATTAGCTATCAAGAGTGCATTATGCATGCTAATTGATCTGATTTAATTAAGCTCTTAGTATATGTAGATTTTAAAGCAGTGAAAGAGGTTTAGGTGCTAGTAAATAAAGTATCAGTAAAGACTTCTTCATTGGTTTAAAATGAAAGCAATGGAGAGTGAATATATATGCATGTGTATATATATATATATATATATATATATATATATATATATATATATAGAAGAGAGAAATGAAGAAAATTCCAAAACATCCTCAACAATTTATAAGTGGTGCTCAATGAAGACTGAGCGAAAAGATGTAGAATATCATTGACTAGTTGATAGATGTACAATGAAAGACTTTGATATAAAATAATAAAGATGTTTTTATTTTCTGACAAAATAACTATGTGCACATCCATTTTTAATGTGTTCAAGTAGAATTGGATATGAACATGGCTTCCACTGTGGAGTTAATCTTGAATAACTTCTCCCCATTGATGATGTGTATGAACAACCCACTTACTCATTGAAATGACAGTGGACTATCAGACACCAGTGTTTTGGCATGGTTGTTGATTTCCATTGATAGGAACATTTGTTACAACTTTGCTCCAAAGGACTAGGTGTTGTTTGTCACTGAAGAGATGCAACTATACCAAAACACTAGCACCTGAAAAGCCACTGACATCACTTGGTGCAAGTGTGATGTTTATTCACATCATCTATAGGAACAATTCATTCTCAGAGACAAACAAGATCAAGAAACCATGTTTACATTCCAGTCTGCTGGAATGTGTTAAGAATGGACATGCTCATTGTTCTGACTCTTGCTGTTTTGTTATAATCTGACAATAATTATAACTCAAATGTGGGACAACATTTATATTTGTTATTAATAGCTAATGATTCTTCCATGATGCAATTCTTCATATGTATGTCTCATCTATATATATATAATATATTATAATATAATTTAGTGTTAGGAAGGGCATCCAGTTGTAGAAACCAAGCCAAATTGGACTGGAACCTGGTGCAGCTCTCCGGCTTATCAGCTCCAGTCAAACTGTCTAACCCATGCCAGCATGGAGAGTGGACGTTAAATGATGATATTATAATATAATATATCTTTTTTTTTTTTCTATCTTCAGTAACTCTCCGTGAAGAAAGACCTATAAAAGTCAGCTTACAAACTAAGGTATAATATTGTGCAATTAGTATATAAACCCAAAGTTTCTTGCTTATGGAAAAGTGACTATTATTACTGAAACAGATGCTACATTGCAATAAGCTCTTAAAATGCATGAAGGCATGAATGTTATAAAGAATATGATGGGGAAGTTCGTAAGCGTATTGAAGAAAATTATAAATATATATACTGAGGAATTTATTTGAAGGGTTTATTTTTTAAAAAATGGAATTAATTTTGAGAGGTTATTATTCTTGCCTATTAATTAGTAAAAAAAAAAAAAAACTTGTTTTAATACAAGAAATAACTTCATTAATTTATTTCAGGACATGATATGTGAACTAAAGAAAAAATATATATACGATTGCACTGTGTTAGTAATGATAGTCATTTAAAACACAAATATACCATTGTATTCATTTTTGTTTTTTAACCCCAAGTAGGCTATCATTGAGTGCAAAGTTATAATAAAAGGCATTCCAACCATTTCTTATTTTTCTTCTTAGCCACAAGCATGGTTCAATGGTTTAGAAGTTCACTTCTCAACCACATGATTTTAAGTTCGATTCCACTATGTGGGACATTGGGCAAGTGCTTTCTGTTAAAGTGTCAAATTGATCATTGCCTTGTGAGTAAAATTCTCTACACAGAAACTGTGTGAAAGCCCATCGTGTGTGTGTGTGTGTGCTTGCTTACCTGACACCACTTGAGTAGCAGTGATGTTTATGTTTGGCATAAACAAGTAAAGTCTAGCATCAGGCATGGCTTTCGTTTGTAAAATACTGACTCTGAGCCATGCCAGCATGGAAAAAGCAAATAGAAAAAGTCAGTGGCGGTGGATCTCTCATTTCTTTAAGAAAATCATTGGTTCATTCTTTTTATGTATGTGTAGTAGTAGTAGTAAAAGAAAGAAAGAAAGAATGAACAGGCAAACAATTGGTATCAGTTTAAAGCAAAGAATCTATGTAACACAATTACAGAGTTGTTAGACTAGAGTGTATCATAGAAATAAGAGACTTAAGGTGTGCAGATAGTCTCTTACAGCTGTTAACAGAATAGATGCACATAAGTGCATTTCTCAGTAAAGATAGGCTTTCCATATAGTAGCGGGCTATTCCATCTTCAGAGAGAGAAAAACTGAAGTAGATGTTATAGTAGAGTATTTTTATTAATAGTATCTCTTCTTTTACTGGTCTTTTTGGTCATTGGACTGCAATTGTGCTGGACCACTCTGCCATCAGAAGTTTTAGTTAATTAAATCAAATCCAGTATTTATTTCATCAATCACTATTTATCGTATCACTGTTACACTTTGACATAAAGGATTACTCAACACTGGCTACTATAAACCTACACAAACACACGAGGGCATGCTGAAAAGTTCCTGACTTTGGGTTAAAAATATGCAAGATGATCAGTTAATTATGATTTTATGCAACATATTCCCCTTTCAGATTCACACACTTATTGCTGCAAACCTTTCAGTTTTTCTAAGCCCTGTAAAAGAACTCGGAAGGTTGAGCCTCAAACCAGGCCTTTTGCAATACACTGAAAGCCAGGAACTTTTCAGCACCTCCTCATACACACACACACACACATATGCAGCTGAGTCCCACTCGGCTTCTATATACTAAATTCTATGCATATGCATTAGTTAACCCAAGGTTATAGTAGAAAATACCTGCCCAATGTGCCACACAATAGGATCAAACCCCAAACCATGTGTTTGTGAAGCAAATTTCATAACCACATTGTCTATGCTTGTGCCTATTATCATGAAATAGAGCAAAAATAAATAGTATGTGTCTTTTAAATGATACCATTGTTTCAATTTCACCATGCAAACTCAGTTGAAATCACTAACCAAACAAATACAACTCTAAAATTGTATATTATTTTACTGGTATATTAGAATATATTGGATGATTGTTTTAGTGGTCATGCCTTTCAAATATTTATAAAATAAAGGTAAAAGGACCTGTGATATCATGCATATATAAACCATCTTGTTTAGATTTTAGAGGTGTTGAAAAAGAAGCCAGTGTTTGGTTATTTCCTACGAGAACTACCAGATGCTGCACCTCGGAAATTATTCTCCTCAGTTCAAATCCATATCTGGGCAGTAGAAGGTAAGAGCTCTTTTTTGTTCCTCTTGTTTGTATCAATATTTACCTCAACCACTATCACATTTATTAGTATTAATCTTAGCTAAGACCCATGTTGGATTATTGCTTAAGTGCTGCTTACATCTGTGAAACAGTGTTATTGTTGCTGCTACTGTTATACAGATTTCTACACAATCTAAATAAAGCTATTAGACTGATTGTCAACAATTCATTCACTCACCAACAATTGTACAATAACTAACTTGTAAGTTTTCCTCTCTTTGCTTCTAGTGCTAGTATAATGGCCTCTGGTCTTCTGAATTAGCTAGTGGCAAATTCACTTCATGGCCCACTTGACCTAGCAATCATTTTCACTGTGTTACATCTCTCAAGCCTTGCACAGAAATATTTTCTGAATCTTTCTCACTATTCTGGCAGCCCTCTAGAAGGTAACCTATAAAGCTGATTGTTTTACCCTTCCTCCACTAACTTGCAAAAAAACCAATGCTACAGTAGGAATCAATAACAACCATAGGATTTACAGGCATTCTGTATTAAAAAATACAGAATCCTGCACTATGAACTAACTTGGTGGGTTTACATGCTTTCTGTCTACAGCAAGAAATTTTCTCCATGACAAAATACAGTGAATGGCTTTCTTACCATTTCAAATATGCCTCAAGCATATTTGAACTAGTAACAAATTTTAAATTAAAAAAGGTTTCGTTAACCTCTTAATTGGATTTATACACATTAAAGGTTAGCTGTATTAACCTCACTCACCATAAAAATTGGATATATTAACCCCAACCAGTACAGAGTGTAGCTAAATTATATACAACCATTATGAAGTTACTGTATCATTGTCCACTGCTATATAGGTTAATTATACTGACATCTAACATCAGCAGAGTCTCGCTATATCAACCACAGCCACTACATCGTGTAGGCACTAACAATATCCATTATACAGTTTAAACAAATGCCAATTATTACAGCTATAACCACTACACACCCTAGTCACTATAACCACATGCCACAATAGTCTAATCATTACAACCATAACCACTACACAGTAAGATCTTTTTTTACATGTGGCAATGTTAACGTGTATTCTATATCTTGTATTGTCTTATTGTAGCTCTATCCCGATTGGTAGCAGCCTCCTACACTGAAGATGCACTTGGTATTGTACAGCAGAACTTACCAGAGATACTTAATGTTTTGGTATCACTCTTTGAGGTAAATTAAGATCATCATTATTATTGTTTCAATTTCACACACTCTTCCAAGTCAGATGTATATCATTATGATTATCATTATCATAACATCCACTTTTCCATACTTACATGGGTCAAGATTGCATTGAGGCAGATTTTCCTTAATCTTATTTATTTATATATATATATATATATATATATATATATATATATATATATATATATATATATATATATATATATATATATATACACTAGCTGAATTACCCAGTGTTACCCAGGTTACTGCTGTTCTTATTCAGATTAGTAAACAATAAATATGAAGATTTTTTTTTTTTCTTCTCATAATTATTTCAAAATATCTGTATTTTATTTAAAAATATCCAAATTGTAATGATAATAGAATTTTGAACTGATAATCTGTGAATCTTGAAGCACCTCAGGGTAAACAATATTCATTGTGTAATTTTTTTGTTGGTGCCCAAATGAATAAATTGGTGCTGCTTCCAACTCGTGAGCAACCAACATAGAGCTGACTGTGGGAGAAGCATATAATAGAGAGATGAAGTCCAACTACCTTGGGGGATTGACTCTGAGATGTGTTAATTGAAATATCAAAACTTAGTTTGACTGGAAACTGAAACCTCTTAAATTCAAATGGAACATCTGTAGGTATGAGAGGAAATTTTGAATCTAGACATTTTCTTCTTTGTGACTATCTGTTATGATTGTTGCCTCTATACTTCAAATCTTTCCTTAGCATTCTGAAACACATTTTGAAGCATTTCAGAAGTTAGCTCCTGCACTGCTAACTGAATGTTATTATTAGTTCATTAATTACATTTAAAACTAACAAAAACTATGAAAAAGATTCTCCTTTTCAATGTGGATTTGACCCTTCGTGATATACTCAATCTCCTTTTTCTATACAATTTTTTCTATTAGCAGTAATTTTTTTGAACTTTGATGTAGAAATTATCCTATTAATACCAGAATTAACTGTTTCAATGAAATGGAGCAAATTTTTAAAAAACTGACTGAATTTTATGTTTATTACTTAATTATGATACCAAAACAAATAGATTTATAAATCTAACGTCAAACTTTTATTGCAAATTTTCAACCTATTTGCATCCTGGCATACTTCAAATCTCTCCTTAGCGTTCTGAAACACATTTTGAAGCATTTCAGGAGTTAACTCCTGCACTGCTAACTGAATGTGTTCTTTAAGCTCAGCTAAACGATTGCTCCATCTTGGGGATGGAGGTAAAGAAAATGATTGCTGCCAAATTGAAAAAAGAGCTGTTGTGGACAAATAAGAAGGGTCCAACAGGAATGAAAATGAAAAGCAAAATTCAAAATTTATACACTTTTAACACATATTAAACATGATAAACACAAATAACAGTGAGTTTTTTAAAAAATTGCATCCGATTTCATTTAAATCATAATTACTTCTGGGACACCCTGTATTTATTTGTCCAACTAAATGAGGAAGGGAACACGGGGGGAGGGATTAATTGCAGGTGGCAAGCGTAGCTCCCAGAAGTGGTCACTCAGTCAAACTCGGATGGCTGTGAGTCACAACAGTTAGCAGTTTGTTCTTTTTTGTATGAACATTTTGCCTTATATAGTTCAGACATGGATGACACACAAAGCAGACATACTGGGTTGCACGGGACTGGAAATGTGAAATGACAGGGCACTTCTAGAGAATAGATGAATGGGTTTAATGTTCTTTTTATTTCCTCTGCCAAATTGGATAAAAAGGTTTTCATAAAATATTATACGCTACTTATAATGCATAAGTAGTGTCAATATTTTATTGTCAGAAAATGGCCTAAAACAGATAAAAGCCAGGTCAGTATACTCAAAACTAATTAATCTGCATTGGGGGGGGGGGCATAGTGTCAGAAATTTTTTTAGTCAATAGCAATTTGAGGAGCCTGATTAATGTGTGTTGCAAATTTGGAGGAAAGCGACTGGATACTTAAGTTACAGGCCTTAATGCTGCCAAAATGCTTTAAAAATGTGGTTTATCTGCTCCTGAATCCTAATTAGGCAAGAAGTTGAAAATTTTTTGCCCCATGGACCCTAAGTAATGCATGTGTAAAATTTGAATGAAATCAGTTGGGTACTTTTTGAGTTTTAGGAATTCACACACAGACAGGTTCTGGGTTCAGTTCCACTTCATGGTACCTTCAGCAAATATTTTTTTATTATAGCCCCAACTGATCAAAGCCTTGTGAGTTGATTTGGTTGGTGGAAACTTTAAAAAGCCCATCATGTATGTGTTTATATATGTGGCCAAAACTTCGAAGGCACCGTCAATAATATTCTTGTTAAAGAATAATAAATTTGTAGACTACCAAATGTATTGAGTAATCTTTCAATTTAATATAAAACTGTTTTTATCATAAAAACAAACCTGTCACTTTTTTTATTATTATATATACACATACACGCACACTTTTTTTGTGTGTCTGTCTGTCTTTGACATCATGTAATAGTTGTAAATGAGTGTCACTCTCATACAAGCAATGTCATTCATTTCTAATATTTTCTGAGAACATAACTGGCCATGTAGAGATATTACCTTGCTTGGAAAAGGCATCCAACCATAGAAAATCTGCCTCAAATAAACTCTGTCCAACCCATGCAAGCATGGATAAGTGGGCACTAAATGATGATGATGTATATGTAGTGGTAGTTCTTTTCATTTCAGAAATGTACATACTAATTCAGGAGTTCATTGAACTCCTGAACTAGTATGTACGTTGCTGAGCATTCCACAGCTATGTGTAACCTTAAGGTGATTTTCAGATAGAATCAGTTTGGTGAAGTGTATAATGCTGTTTGTTTTCAATTATTGGAACAGTCCACTTGATGGTCTTCCATACAGTTTCCATCTACCCAATTTTACTCACAAGTTATGGGTCAATCCAAGGCTATAGAAAATGACATTTGCTCAAGATATAACATAGAGTGGAATCAGACTTGGGGATTCATGGTTGTGAACTGAAGCCATACTGCACCTACTATGTGTGTGTGTGTGTGTGTGGTAAGATGTTTGCTTCCCAACCACATGGTTCTGGGTTCAGTCCCAATGTATTGCATCTTGGGCAGATGTCTTCTATATCCCTGAACCTTGTAATTGGGTATGGTAAATGGAAACTGAAAGAAGCCTTTTGTGTATATATGTGTGTGTTACTATCTCCTTGCCTTGACATCATGTGATAGTTGTAAATGTAAGGATTAAGTTAGTTTGCCATGAGAAGATGGAGATATTTTGTATTTCAAACTGGTTCCACTATTTTCTTCACTTTATTTTGCTTGGATTTCCAACTTGTAAAGTTTTTTTTTCCCCCGTTTTTTATATCTTAGAACGTGGAAAGACATTTCAAACTGACATCAACTCTTGGACGTCGAAGCCTTACTGGTGTCAACTGTTCCCATGACTTAGCTCTTCGACATGCCTTCCGTTCTGCTTTGAAGTCTGCCATATACCGAATTGTTGACACATTTGGAAAATGTGTCTTGTAAGTAAACATCTAACTTTTTTTAAATCAAAGTATAATCAAAGTACATGAGATCAAGTTAGTAAACTGCTAATCACAAGGTCTTGAGTTCAGATCTTTTATTTAATATAAAACACTTTTCTTTTTTTAAATCTCTGCACAATACAACTACAGTTGCATCAGTCTACCTGATTAGCAATAGGTTTCATTTTTTTCATAGTTCATGGTCAAGCAAGTCATTTTTTTGCCAAATGGTAGTACAAAGAATTAATAGTATGAAAATTGGCTGTAGCAAAATTTCAACTCTCTGTGAATGGAAAAAGAATTTGTCTGGCTTTAAAAGCAATTGCTTCAATAATGTTAATGTAATGAGGTTTCAGTAATCTCAAACAGATAATGAGATTGTAATTCATAGGCATGGCTATGTGGTAAGAAGTTTGCTTCCCTATTACATGGTTCCAGGTTCAGTCCCACTGCCTGGCACCTTGGGTAAGTGCCTTCTAGTATAGCCTTGGGCCAACCAAAGCCTTAGGAGTGGATTTGGGAGACAGAAACTGAAAGTAGCCTATTGTGTGTGTATTTGTTCCCCATCACTACTTAACAACCGGTGTTGGTTTGTTTCCATCCTTGTAACTTAGCAGTTCAGTAAAAGGGACTGATAGAATAAGTACTAGGGGTAATTTATTTGACTAAAGCCTTTTGAGGTGATGCACCAGCATGACCAGTCTAATGACTGGAATAAATAAAATATATTTAATGAGTTTTTAGCTGTAGAACTTTTTTTTCTTTAAGCAAGAGGTTGCTGTGTATATAGAACACTGGAGTAAATGTTCTCTTTTGATACCAATACTTGGGACTACTTCTGGTTATTTGATGCAGCTCTTGTTTTGATGTTTTATTAAAATTATATAATTCTAATGAAAGCATTAGTCGTTTTAGTAAACCTTTCTAAAGTCTTGATGGTTCATTCAAAGGCATCCCAGCCATGACCATCTCATTGTCTTGTATACCCAGGGCTACATAGTATAATGTATCCCTGCTTTCTAAAGATGTTAAAATGGGACTTGAGGGAATATTGCTGCTTTTTCTACCAGATTGAATGACTTTGGTTGGCTGTTATATCTGCTGACTGACTCTTGGAACAACCCTTGTGTTTTGTTAGAAATTATTAATGAAAGTGACAGACTAGCAGAATCAGCAGAGTGTTGGATAAAATCATCATCATCATTTAATGTCCATCTTCCATACTGGCATGGGTTGGGCAGTTTGGCAGGAGCTGACAAGCCAGAGGACTGCACCAAGCTCCACTGTCTGTTTTGTCATGGTTATTTACAGCTGGATGCCCTTACTAATGTCAACCACTTTACAGAGTGGAGTGTGCTGGGTGCTTTTTATGTGGCACCAACACCAGTAAGATCTGTTTTGGCATAGTTCTCAGGGCTGGATGCCCTTCCTCAAACCAACCACTTTACAGAGTGGACTGGGTGTTTTTTTGCACAGCACCAGCAAGGTATGAGCATGCTTATACTTTCTAAGATGAAAGTTTATCCTGATGAAGCCAGCTGTGCCTGTCATAAGTATTAGATCAATTAAATCAACTTTTCTCACTCAGATACCCAACCCCCAAATTTCTGGTTTTAGTTAGAAATTATTATTATTTTCCTCCTTTCTTTACAGAGATTTCCGGCTTAGTCTCGAAACCCAAAGACGCCTCAAGTTATTTCTAGAATACAAAGAATGAAAGACTGAGTAATTCATGCCTTGGAATCAGAATTGAGTTTCATCAACATTCTCAGTGAAACTGCTACCAGGAGATTTTTTAACAGTACCAAGTAACTGCTATCAACTCACTGCTCAATATCCAAACATACAGATAAATATATAACTGGAAAGTTCAAAAAATCAACTTTTCTGTACAGAGAGGAGTCATATGATATCAGTTATATATAATGAGGATGTTGGTTCCAAACATTAACTAAAGCCAGAATGGTTCAGCTTTCATCACAGAATTATTGTCTTTATTAACCAGAATTTTGTTACACCTGAAGAAAACAATATGGCAGTCTTCTACCAGATAATATAACAATGTTGATGCAACTTGTTGAGCTTCCCTCTGTTACTGATATTCAGCTGTTTTTTCTGATAACAGTTTCTGACAAGCTTATTTGATCTCTAATTCTAACAGACATTACTACTTCTTTTGTATATTAATTTCTCTTTTTTTTCTGTCCAAGACCATTTCTTAGCTTTTGAAAAATTGTATCTGGATAACAAAGGTCCACTAATCTTCACATTGTACTATGATGGAGATTACCCCAGTAATTTGGAGTATATCCAAAAACAAGGTTGCCCCAATACACTTAACTGATGTCTTTGCTTTGTTTGGCATGACAGCTCAGTAACACTGGCTATTCCATCTCTGGGTGTGTTTAAATTCATAGAACAAGCCAACCTTGATATAGAATATTAATATTTTTTTTGTTTAATTGTTTTGTTTGTTTCTGTTCTTTTCATTCTTTCCCTATTAACATTCCTCAAATATTGAATATCTATATTTGTTTTATGTCATGAAAATTTAGAAACTTTAAGAGAACGTAAAATATTTTGTTTTTAATGTTTGAACTCAAAGTAGATTAAGTTAAAAATAATGACATGTAAATATTGGGTTTATAGAAGCTTTACAGAGTTCCGTGAACAGCCTTTGACTTTTCTATCCAAAGGGTTTTCTAACTCAATAGTATTTACATGCTATTATTTATATCTCTATCTACTTAGAGCCACCATAAAAAAAATTATCTAAATTTGTATTCTGGTTAGGGTGACCAAGGGAAAATATGCATCCTTCCCTTAATTGTAATTGGAAATTAGTGTCTCAAAATAAAATTCAAATTTTCTTAAATCCTGTGCTCTCTACTTTTTAAAAGCTATTCTTGAAGCTGTACTGTTGCTTGTGCTGCTACTATGACAACCACCACCACCATCAGCCCTACCTGTGTCAAAATTCCTTCATAGGCTTAGAGCTGCAGTGCATACTGTACATTATATGCTTCTGCTATTAGCTAATAAAGGAATTTCTTATAGTTACTTGACCAGCTAGAAATAGTAGGTAAATCTACTTCAAACCACACCTTATTTCACAAAAAAGATACTTTGGATAATGTAGTCCAGGGTATACTATGCCAGAGCGAAAATGTAGGGTGGTCATTCATTCTTCTTTGTTTTGTATTAGGACAATAAAACTCATTGGAGGTGTTGATATGATTTGACCATGTTTATTTACTTAGCATATTTTTATATATAGCAGAGTGATACACGTGCACATTTGCTTTATTCACAGTTCATACTGTCTACTAAATGCGCATAACAAAATAGTGCTAATCATAGATATATATATACACACACATACACACATATATGAACATGTAACATCCCTTCTTCTAAAAAAAAAGATTTTTAGCTGTATTGAATTGGTGGTAAGATATTGGGTCTCCATCTAGTAGACTTTGTTGTGCTCTGTGCTGATGTCTGAGATGTGCAGCTTTGGTGTTGGGCAGATGTGGGCTCTGTTTCATCTCAGCTGCCTATCAAAGTCAGTGTCCTTTATGCATGATCTTGGGGTTTCAGCTCCACTGATGACTTGTACTGGGATTCATGTTTTGGTTAGAGGATCTTGAGTATGCACATGTTGTCGTCCAAGTATCTCGAGTTGTGCATGTTTGTTATAATATTTCTATCTTGCTCTTGAGTGGATGCCAGCTTTACCCTTGTCTCTTCCTGGTCAATAGGAGGTTGGATCTTTGTTAACAGGGTGGTTTTGTATTTCCTGCCATTCAGCATTTCTTCTGGGGACTTCATGTCAGCCCTCAGGGATGTTGCTCATAAGGACAGAAGTGCCAGGTGTGGATCTTCCTTAGTTTCACCGCATTTGATTAGTGTTTTCCTGACTGTCTGCATCTGTCTTTCTATGAATCCATGACCTTTGGGGTAGTGTGGTGATGAGGTTATGATGTTGAACTCGTACTCATTGGCTAGTTTTTTTAATTCCTGAGATGTGAATTAGGTGCCATTGTCACATATCACCTGCTCAGGTATTCCTTGCTCTGCTAGCAGTCCTTGAGCCACTGAAGTTATTGTTTTGGCTTTCAAGTCAATCACCTTTTTCACAAATGGGAATTTAGAGTAGTAGCAGACTATAATCAAATACCATTCTTGGTTCTCTGTGAACAGATTTCGTCAGTGGCCTTCTTGGAATGTCACTGGATATCATTTCCTCTTTTTGTTGTGAGTTACTGTACTTTTGACAGACATGGCATTTAGAAACCATCTTTTCTATGTCTTTGTACATACCTACCAGTATACAGCTGACTTGGCTCTGAGTTTGCATTTCTCTATTCCCAGCTGCCCTTGGTGGATCTTGTCAAGGATCGCTTTTTTCATTGATCTGGATATAATTATTTAGGATCCAACCATCAGGACTCCATTCTCTACTGATATGTCATCATGGATGTCCCAGTATTCAGGGAAACATAGGGCTCACTTGAGTTCTTTGGATATATCACTTCAGCACCTTCCCTCTTGGCTTGGCTGTCTATGCTTTTCAAACCTAGAGCAGTGTCCACAGAAATTCCCAGAGTCTGGATAGCATTTCGACCCAGCAAATTAAGATCAGAGATCTTGGTGACAATGTATGGTATTAGATTCTGCTTACCGATTGTTGGATCCTTGGTTTGGCCCATGAAAGTTCCCAGAACAGGCAGGTCGTGCTTGCTGGCAGATTCATAGCGATGCTTGACATCTTGCAGCTTTGGTTTTCCTAGTTGTTTCCAGACTGACAAGGAAACAAAATTGCCTGTAGTGGCAGTGTCCAATTACATTGTGAACAGTCTGTTCTGGATTGTTATTGGCACAATCAAACTCTGTGTATCTTGGGAAACTTCACCTAGGATCGCCTTGACTAGCTCAGCTTTTGTGATTCTTTTCACTGGAGTTTGTGAGCGGCCATTGCGTTGCTGATGTTTTTTTCTACACACCGCTTGCAAATGTCCCTTTTTGTCACAAAAATGACATTTGGATTCTTTGAAAGGACAGTCTGTCACTTTGTGGGCCTTTCCACATCAGTAGCATTTCTCCTGGTTTGTGGAATAAGACTGCTGATGGTTCTTTTGAGGACTCTTATTCTTGTTCTGTTGGACCTTGTAGACTTGCTTGGATTTGGAACCGTAGACAGTTTCTTTTGCAACTTTTGCTGCATCTTCAGTCTCGATGGCAACTTGGACAGCATGGGCAAAATCTAGTTCTGTGTCTTTGATCTTAAAAAGCGCCTTCAAAACCGCTTCATTGTTGACCGAATATATGAATCTCTGTCTCAGAGCTTCATCCTGTGGGTCGGTGATCGATGGAAAATCACAGGTAGCCGCATCCTGACGTATACGTGCTGCCAGCTCCTGGAGAGTTTCACCTGGCTTCCGTTGCATATCACTCCAAAACTTGAAACACTCTCTCACAATGAAGAGTTTTGGGTCGAACTGTTCCTTCATGAAGTCAACAATTTCGTCCATTGTCAAGTTGTTGATATCTTTAGGCGGATTTTGTTGAGTAGCCAGATTAGCAAGTTGCTTGTAAATAGTAGCGGTCTGATTGGTCAGGAACACTTGTGCCATGCGTTGTTCAGGTACAGCATTAGCAGCCACAAACGTGCGGAATCTTGACCAGTAATCAGGCCATAGTTCTGTCGTTGAATCAAATGCAGCAAATGGTGGAATCGACACTTGTCAAAGCAGCTGAAAAATAGCCACTGGAATTGCCTTCAAATTGTCGAGCACCAAACAGTTTTAACAGTGTCCATATCTCTCTTATGTTGTTGCATTTGCTGTTCCATTTGTTCCCTAAACAACTTTATCAGCTCTACTGTCTGTTTTTCAGCCATGTTATTAAGATGAACAGTTTTACGGCAAAGTATGCATGTAATCCTATCGGCGACGCCAATAAACTTTGTTGTATTCCTCTCGGGGGACTCGCAGAGAAAAGACAACGAGTTGTACAACTTAGTTATTACATTTATTTATTAATTATAAACAAAGAACGCACTCACCAAATGTTCGTTATTAAGAAACAAGAATTTTGTCCTCGCCATATATATCAATAACATTCAACTTCCACAGTCATTCAAAACAACAATGAAACAGGGACCTCAGAAGAACAACATTGAAACATTGGACTTCAGGCGAACAACTAACAAATATAACAGTCCATATAACAATACTTACTTGTGTTTTCTCTACAGCTTCATGTAGATTGTAGTTATGTGTGACCTCATCCTTGCCATACACTTGGATATCGTCTGCTATCTTGATAGTTCCCTTGCAGCTTTGGCAGATCTCATCTACTTGGCGTTGGAAGACATCTTGGCTCACCTTTAACCCAAATGGGAGCTGGTTGAATCTGTATCTGCCAAATGGTGTGTTGAAGGTAGTGAGCATGGATGATTCTTGACCTATCTTTATATTCCAATACCCATTTCTGGCATTCAATTTGCGGAATATCTTAGATCCAAGCAGGGATGATTCTTGATCTGTCTTTATATTCCAGTACCCGTTTCTGGCATCCAATTTGCTGAATATCTTAGATCCAGCTAATGATGGTGAGATTTCAAGGGTTGGAATTGGATAGTAGTCTCGTTTTAATGGGTTGTTCAGATCCCCGGGGTCAAGGCATATTCGTAGGGTACCATTAGGTTTTTCCTTAATTACAATTGAGTCCACCCAGTCAGTTGGTTGTGTCACTTTGATGATTATTTGTTTTTTTTTTTCCATTTTGTCCAACTCTGCTTTTAACTTCTTTCTTAATTCCAGTGGAACATGGCGAGATGGGTTTGACTGTTACATGGTACTGGTACTTCTCAAAACACCAACTGTATCTTCAAAACATTCTGGGTACATGCTCATTAGTTCATCTTTATTTTTAATTGGCAGTCAGTCTTCAATAGGCATATCTCTGTCAATCCTGCTTGGGGCTGTCTTCAATTCACTGTTGATTGACACAATGATGAGCTTTTGGCAGGTATTAAATCTGAGAATTGCAGGTCCTTCTGTTCTTGTGGCATAAAAAAACACTTGATTTTTTTTCTTTTGTGTGTCCTTGTAATGGTTGTTTTGCCCAGTTGTGGAATCTGGGTACCTCCATATACAGTCAGGACTACATCATTTGGTGTGAGGATTCCTTCTTTGACTTTATCCTCTTGTATCATGTGTTCTGGGAACATCTTTTTGTAGAAGTTGACAGGTAAGATATCACTCTGGGCTCCACTGTCAATCTTTAGCTTTAAGTCAATGTTTATTCGTTTCTTGCCTGACTTCTTTTGAATTTTTATTGTTGTATATGCCTCATTTTTTTTCTGGTTGTCATTTCCCATCTCATGTACATTTATTGTACCGACTGCCAAGAATTCCTCCTATGAGGTGTTTCTTCCAGATGTTGGACATGTATATCTCTTTGTCTTCTCTTCCCGCACCTCTTTGAAAGTTGAAGCTTGTATTTGTGAGATTTTGTTAATCTACGCATTTTTTTCCATTGGTTGGGCTTTCTAGATGCTTTGCAGTGTGTACTGAATGCAGGACATTTCCTCCGGTCATTGCATTCATACTCTGTACCACAGTACTGGCATGTTCTCTGTTTGTGGGTGTGTTTCGTCCTATGTCTAGATACAATATCTACACTGCTGCCTATTGCGTTTGTTTGTAAAGTAAGTGAGGCCATTTGTTTGGTAGTGACTTCGAATGCTCTTGCAGTGTCTACTGCTTCTATCAACTGGAGAGCGTCCTTACCTATGAGGGATTTGGACTTCTTAGTGAGCACACCCCAATATGAGTTGATCAACAATCCTTTCGTCCTTGTCTTTGAATCTGCATTTCTTGGCAACATTCTTTAGTCTGGACAGGAAGTTGCCACTTGTTTCTTGTAGGTCTTGTTTCAGGCACTGGAATCCATACCTATGAATTCTGTGGTTTGATTTGGGCTCTAAGTGTCTTTCAAATTTTTCTAAGAGTGTGTCTGGATTACTGCAATTCGATGTAAATTCATCTGTATGGCAACAGGGGCTGCCATTTGGGATTTTTGTGTGTGTCTGAAGACAAAGCGATAATTAGTTTACGTTCAGGCTTGTGTTCCTGTTTTGTTGTAATGGCACAGTTTTCAATTAAGTACTTATCACTGCCACCATGTTATATCTTCTTTGTTTTGTGTTGGGACAACAAAACAACTCATTGGAGGCGTTAATGATTTGACTGCGTTTATTTATTTAGCATGTTTATATATGTATATAGCTGAGTGATACATGTGTATTCGCTTTAATCACAGTTCATACTGTCTGCTAAATGCGCATAACAAAATAGTGCTAATCATGGGGATATATTTATATATATGTATACATATACGTGGAGGCGCAATGGCCCAGTGGTTAGGGCAGCGGACTCGCGGTCATAGAATCGCGGTTTCGATTCCCAGACCAGGCGTTGTGAGTGTTTATTGAGCGAAAACACCTAAAGCTCCATGAGGCTCTGGCAAGGGATTGTGGCGAACCCTTCTGTACTCTTTCACCACAACTTTCTCTCACTCTTACTTCCTGTTTTTGTTGTGCCTGTAATTCAAAGGGTCAGCCTTGTCACGCTGAATATCCCTGAAAACTACGTTAAGGGTATACGTGTCTGTGGAGTGCTTAGCCACTTGCACATTAATTTCACGAGCAGGCTGTTCCGTTGATCGGATCAACTGGAACCCTCGACGTCGTAAGCGATGGAGTACCACTATACTACTATACTATACACATACACATATATGAACATATAACAGTTATGATGCTTTTCATCATCAAAGAAGCTGAACATTGCAAACTGTAGGCTAATATGTAAACTTCTACATTGTTGCTTCCTACACTAATATAGTAAAGGAAGGCTTATTTCTTTATGGAGATTATATAAGCTGTCTCCTAAATGTAGTGAAGGGAAGTTTAGAATGTGTGAACAGAGATGGATGTAGACAGCTTTGGCAGCATCAGAATGTGCTAAAACAATGAAGAATGAAAGCCATATTAGCAACAGTGACGGCCATGCTGGTGCCAACTTGTTTGACAACGAAGTAGAAATATTTCTCATGTGGTGAAGTTGCAAGACTATCTCTTAGGCTTTCCAAGTTACATATGAACCGTTGTTTTTCATCTCAGAATGTCTTTTATGCTTTTCTGAAAATAAAGTCCATGTTGAATGCCACTTTTTTTTTTTTCTTTTTTTTTTTTTCTTCATATTAAATGTAAATTGGTCAGGTAAGAACACCTGGTATCACTGTAAAATACAAAGATTTGTTAAATATATTTCAAACATCTTTTATATATTCATCTGAAGATATTTTCATTTCTGTTAATTGTCTGGTAACTGGAATGGTTTCAAACTTCACTAACAAAGAGATAAAATGTTTTTCTCTTAGATGTGCCTAAAAGTTGTCCTAACAATTTCAGTCATTTTCTGTTTTCATTGTAAATCAGTGTTTCCATAATTAAAAAGCAGCTTCAAACAGCTGAAATTTAAATATTTAAATGTTTGCTTGCTTTTTAATATTTGAATTGTCTTTATTTGGTTCACTTCTATTACACTTTGCTCTGCTTCACAAACGTAACAGTTTGCTCTCAATCACAGCCAATGAATATGACCAGCCATATCAAAGATTCTCAATGAATCCATGTTAAACCAAATGTCCTCAACTATATTCTTTTATAGATTTCAGTGATTGGATCGTGTTCTTACTGGGTCCCTGCTTTCAGAGGGATCGAATGATGTCAGGTAAAGTTAACTTGAGCAAGATTAACGCTGAACATAAAGGGACATAACCCAATATCACAAGCTTATTTTATCCAATACTCTACTAAATTTATCATCTCTCACAGACGTAATTACATGTAAAATATAATTCCCTGGTAAATTGGAAGAGAAGTTAGAACATTATTTGTTCCAACTCACTGCAGTTCAAATCTTGCCATGTTCAACCTTGCCTCTCATCATTTTGGGTCAATAAAGATGTACCAATCCTGGACAGAACTATTGGGAGTAGGCAAGATACCTCGCATTATCTCTTCCAGTTCTTTGCATTCTGACAGCAATGCCTACAATGACAGTAATGCTAGGTACTGGCCCAAGTTGATGGCCCTTTCTTTGGATAAACTCCAATGAATTGGAGAAAGCAGACTAACTGACATGGACAACTGCCAGACTTCAAGTCAAAGTCTGGAGATTCATGATTTTTCTTGGAAAAGATATGGCTGTCATTCCCCATTGTCATCTGCTGTCTTATCTACACTTTCCTCTGCTAGCAGCCTGTTTTCTCAAGCTTGCTTTTGAGGTACAGGGCCTCTTTAACCCTTAGGCAAGGGTTATATATATTGAAGGTATATCCACGCATTGATGGGCCTGTGTGATACCATGTCTAGGGACCAGCCTTCTTCTAAGTCCTATGTGCTTTATCTACAGGACCATGTTCAAGCACTGCTTTTAAGTACTGACTGTTCTAGGTATGTGAGTGTTGAGATATGGTGATGAAAGGGAAAACATCAAATCTTCAACCTATCAGGAACACTGAAAGAGAACAGTTATATGATGCACAGGATGGATTGATTAATGTTGTCTACTCTGAGATTGTTTTGTTGCTTTTTATTGTTTTGTTTTGTTTTTGTTTTTTGTTTTTTTGTATTTCATTATGAATTAATTTTCCTTTATAGTTAATTTCATTATATCATTGAAAACATAGGTATCTCAAAGATGTAATTTACCTCTGTCATTAATGTGTTTATGAAACTGAGAAATATTAAAATATCTTTTTAAAATGATAAAAATTTATGCTGGAAGAAATTATAAAGAAAAGTTTCCTGGATTGGTGTCATAACCCTACATCTCAGTGAAAAATGACAAACAAATGGTATGATAGCAGTTATTTAACCCTTTAGTATTTAGTATTGGGTTACTCTAGCAGACGTAATGCTTATTTATTCACATTGTTTTGAATCAGTTATGCATTATCTTGAAGCTTTGAGATTTTGACGATCTTATTGCTTGTTTTTAGAATGAGAAAGGCTTATTTTTAGGTGTGAGAGGCCAGTTTGAACATAAAACAAGTAGAATATTTAGACGAGATATGGCTGGTTTAAATGCTAAAGGATTAAAGAGTATGGATAAAACTGAGACCCTCTAGTAAAATCTAACCATTGCAATGAGTAAAAAATTTTATTGTAGTTAAAGACTTAAAAATGTAAGATTGTTATGGGAACTTTAGGGTTGATGAAATTCAAAAATAGATTAGAGATTAGGTTGCTCCTTTTATCAGAAGGTATCATCCTCAATGGTTGATGTGTAACATTACTTTTCCAAACGTAAAGGTGGCAGGCAAAGGAAAGGCACATGGTTGTTAAAGTGTTGGACTCATGATCATAAGATTGTTGTTTCAATTCCTGGACCAGGTGATGTGTTTTTGAGCAAAACACATCATTTCACATTGTTCCAGTCTACTCAGCTGGCAAAAATGAGTAATCTTGCAATGGACTGGTGTCCCATCCAGGTAGGGAATTTATACACCATGGAAACCAGCCCTTTTAATAGTCACATGACTCGAGAAGGTAACTTTACCTTACTTTTAAAGGACAGGTACAGCCATAGTTGCAGGATTAAAAAGTTCACTCTGTAAACGTGATTCTTGATTTGATCCCAGTGTGCAGTAAGTTAAGCAACAATCTTCTATTATTAGGTTGTCAAGAAAGTTCTTGCGGTTTTTAACCTTTAAATTCAGATGCACATATCTTGACTCAAACAAAACTTTATTAATCGAAATAAACACCATCAGAATCAATACACTTTTGCCAATGTGAAACAAGTTTATTTATGCCAGTAACATAAAAATCCTGTATTCTGGTGGTGATGAAGTCGTTGACGGCGTGTTTGGCATCGTCTTGGTTTTTTCATCATTTCTCACACAGGAAGTTGTCGAGATGCTTGAAAAAGTGGTAGTTGGTAGGCGCGAGGTCTGGTGAGTATGGCAGATGAAGCGGAGTTTCGTAGCCCAATTCTTTCTACTTTTGCAGGGTCAGTTGTGCGGCCAAGCGTTGTCATGGAGAAGAATTGGTCCTTTTCTATTGACTAATGCTGGCTATTGTTGTCGGAGTTTCTTATACATTTCATCCATTTGCTGTCAGTACATCTCCGCCATAATGGTTTTGCCTGGATCCAAAAATCTGTGATGGATGAGACTGGCTGCAAACCACAAAACAGTCACCATGACCTTCTTTTGGTGCAACTTTGGCTTCGAGAAGTGCCGTGGAGCTTAGTCGGCATCTAACCACTGAGCTGAGCATCACCGATTGTCATAAAGAATCCACTTTTCATCGCAAGTCACAATCCAGTTGAGAAACAGGTCATTCTTGTTGTGTAAAAGAAAGGAAGACGACACTTCAAAATGGCGGGGTTTTTTTTGGGGGGGGGGGGTCGCTCAATTCATGCAGCACCCATTTCTCAAGTATTTTTGTTTTTCCAATCTCTTTCAAGTGGTTAGAAATTGTCTTATACGTTACATCTAATTCAGAAGCAAGCTCTCGAACAGTTGTGCATGGATTGGCTTTCACTAAGGTTCTAATTTGATCGTTGTCAACATCCAATCGCCGACCACTACACTTATCATCTTCAAGACTCACCGCTACGAAATTTCTTGAACCATCATTGTGCTGTACGTTCATTAGTAGTTCCTGGGCCAAATGCATTGTTGATATCACAATCTGTTTCAGCAGCTTTTCAGCCTAGCTTGAACTGGAATAAGAAAATTGTGCAAATTTGCCTTTTGTCCATGTTGTATTCAACATTCCGGAAAAAAAATGGCCTAATTATTCAAAAAGAAAAAGAGTAACACGATTAGATAGAGCGAAAAAATGGGCTTTAAAATGATATATAAAATAATTTATATGATATATAAAGTAATTTAACGAAAATTAATTTGAAAATACATCATTTAAAACCAAAATTAAAAATTCCGCAAGAACTTCCTTGACAACCTAATATAACCTTGAGCTAACCCAAACCTTCTGAGTGAAACTGGGTGGACAGAATCTGTGAAAGTCTGTTGGATGAACTGTACCTGTTCTTGAGTGATAGTTTTTAACACCACTACTTGGAACTTTGGCATCTTGTAAGCATTAAGACTTCAGAGTTTCTTACTTCCACCCTTGATAAAGGTAATGGTAATTTCCCATCTTCCTCTCACCGTACCATTAGAAATTACAGTAATTAATTTCAAAAAGTTTAAAACAAACCAGTTGCTATTCAGCCCTATGCTCAAAGATATTTAAATTATAGTAATCTTTCTTTTTTGTGCATAATGTATCATGTATGCCTTTCCTTTTTAGCAGCTGTTGGTGAAAGTTGGCTGCTATTTCTAGCAGATTGGGTGATCACAGAGGTTCTGTAGCTGGCACTCTTCAGACCAGTAAAGGTGATATAGTTATAACCAGACTGTTGAAAAGTTAAGGGTAACATATACAATAACCAAGTCATGTACTGGGTTAATTCATTCAATAGTTTTTCTTTACTTTTGTGACTTTCTACCAGTGTAATAGACTATTTGTTAAAGAGGAATACCCCATGATCTTTCTAGGATTTCTTAGTAGATGTATTTGCCTGTCAAATAAATTCATTTTTTCCTTTTGATTTAATCTTTATTTTGGTCAAGAATTTTAACAAATCAGTTAATGTATTCTCCTTCATTGTTCATGACTCTTTGCCAACATTCCACTAGCTTGTCAATGCTTTGGCATTAGAAATCACCAGGTCTTGACTCAAGGAATTCATTGAACCCTGTTTTTAGCTCCACATTGTTGTTGAATGCAAACTGTTGGAGAATAACCAAAAATGGTAATAATCTGAAGGTACTATATCAGGAGAATACAATGAGTGCAGTAGAACTTCCTCTTGAATATCATTTGGGTCAAGTTAGCAATGTTGGGACTGAAGTTTCTCTTTTGTTCAGAGCATGTAGAACCCATGCACCATTGAGTGAATGTGACAGACAATGGTGTCATGAAAGCATTCCATCTACTGGACCAATTCCCTAGTGGATTGACAGGGATTCTTGTGGATGACCTTATTCAATCCATCCTTATTGAACTGAACCAGCTGGCCAGAATGTGAAAGAGAGTTTCTCCTTGCAGCATGAAAACCATTTCTGTGCAGTTCTTTCAGTAATAGTGCCTTCTCTGTACACGACACAAAAGTCATGAGTGGCTTTAGCAGCTTTGGAACCTTGATTGAAAGCAAAGAGAGCCAGGTACTCAAAATGCTCATATTCTTCTACTTGGCACTACATCATTATATGTCTGAAAAGAGATAAAAATTTATTTAAATTTTAGAAACAAACAAAATAAAACACTACAATAAAAATATTTTTTGTGTTAATTCAAATAACAGTGGAAAGAAATGAATGAATTTATGTGACAACTCAATATATTTGTGTATGAAGTAAAAAAAAAAATCCCTTTTGAATTCTCAATTTAACAGACTAATAAAGAGGAAGGTAAGTTGTGTCCATTGATGCCAAAAGCCCATTGAAATTGAAGACAACTATTGCACAATATAAAATTATTAAATTTTTGAAGTGTAGTAAGAGTATTTTGCTGTGCTAATATTATTATTTGGTTTGTTAAATCCAAAATATAAAGGGTTTATTGTATATTTTATCTTTTATCTGAAGTAGTCGAAATTTAGGGTCAATGCGGACAGTTGTATATAAACATATCCTTTAAGAATACTATTTAAGCCATCTATGCAGTGGTCTAAAAGTCATGACAAATAACCTGTTCTGTTTAAAGCTTCTTATCTCTCCTGTGTCCCCAGATGCATTTTTTGTCCTCCATCCTGGTTCTTGAAGCAACAAAGGAGACATTTTAAAGTGGGTAAGCCCAGGAAGCTTCAGTCATGAAATTCTGAAAAAGTTTCGTATTATTCATTCTAGTCATTCTAATTAAATCTTTTCGTTTATTTATAAAACTATCAACTTCAGCAAGTATAGTAAAGCCTCTATATAACTGATGAGTTGAAAAAAAATCTGAAGTGTTCCCTAAATACCAAAAGAAATTTACAAAACTTTAGGGTTAACTTAATAGGAAGAGAGCCTATTAGTCCACCTTCATTACCCTACAGTTGAGGAAACTATATGATGTCGCACAAGCTCTCAGCTCTGAGTATACTGCTTCTTAATACAGAAACAGCTTTCTCTCTCTCTCTCTCTCTCTCTCTCTCTCTCTCTCTCTCTCTCTCTCTCTCTCTCTCTCTCTCTCTCTCTCTCTCTCTCTCTCATATATATATATATATATATATATATATACATATATATATATATATATATATAATGTTGTGTGTGTGTGTAATGTCAGTCTGTATGTATGAAGATCCAACAACCTAGCTTTAAGACTACCCACACAGTTGATTTGTTTTCAGTGTGTAGGACCAGCCAAAAGTTTTGGAAATGCTTAGAGCAGAAAGTTGGTGTAAATGTTTGCCACAAATTCATTGAGCATCATACCTCAGGCTTCTCTATCAGAGCTCTCCATCTCTTGGATTAGTTATCTTCACAGTTATCTAAGTTACATATTATATATAGTTATATATTATAGTTATCTAAGAGTCCAACTCACCCTGGTAAGCTAAATGTACACTTTGGTACCAAACCAGAAACTTTTAAGTCCTCGTGCAAATAAATATATATATATATATATATATATATATATATATATATATATATATATATATATATATCATGTAATTGGATGAGCATTGATCCTTCTGAGTTCATCCACCCTTTAATGGATCTTGTTTTTCATCCTGCAGGGTAACCAGAAATCACCCTACTCACCAAGTGGGTTTCTTGCTGGTGTTGCCAGTTTAGTTGCCAACAGGTTGTACTGAGTTACATGCAACCAGTAGCACTTAAGAGCAATCTAACACACACTCACACATATATATATATATGTATGTATATGTAGTGAAACTACCTCCCGCCATTAGATACAAACTGCTATCGCCATTCTTCTCAATATGTGTTTGGTTACATTTACACTTCTCTGAAAATTGCTAGCCACAGGCAATGACATTACTGTCATTTTCTTTGTCAGCAGGTTACATATTCAAGGTTGTGAAAAAACTAGTTGATGACAGTAAGAACATCCAGTCATAAAACAATACCTCAATAATAAATTCATCTATCCCTGGCTAGCCTGGAAAAATGGACATAAAAATTAACAAGATATATAGATGTGTATATGTGACTATATAAATATATGATAGATATATACATAGATGTGTATTTTCACCACTTAAAATCTGATGTTATGTTCTATAACAGAAGTTTGACAAAATCAGATAAAACCAGAATAAAAAACACACGAAGAAATAAAAGAATATAATAATGCAAGTATTTTTTTTTTCTGTCTGTCTGAAGGCTGGAACAGTGTTCATCGCCTTTGCAGACCCTCCACCACTGGTCTCAGATTGTCGTTAGCTTGAACATCTGGAAGTCAACATGTATAGAAAGGGAATTTTAAAGAAAAGACAAGGTAAAATTGTTAGTTCTGGGCTTGAGAGAGGTGACTCAGTGGGTGATGGGAGAGCTTGGAGAAAGTATGCAGCTAGCTAGGTCTAAGGAATAAAGACCATTGTAGTAACAGTAGAAGAAGGAAAGTAAGGAGATCATGTGTCTGAGGGATAATGGTTGGAGCGTGTGAGGAAGTGAATCCTTGGCCATCAGCTAAATGCTGTCTAGGATGTTTTTGTATACAGCTCTAGTCCAGTTTCAAATGTGGCAGCAGTATTCCATTGTGAATTTCACTTCAGCTTCAAATATTACTTGACTCTGAAGAAAAATGTTAATCTTTGAGACACAGCTTTTTCTATGTGTGTGTGGTAGATCATAGGTAATTGCAGGTCCTATCATTTCTAAAGACTTTAACTGTTTTGTGCATTGACCAATGATTAGAGAGGGAGAGATGGAAGTTTATTTCCTAGTTATGTGCAGTAATTATGTCTTTGTGATGTACACACGGACATGGTTGTCATGTCTTCCTTGGAGAATGTTTTTGAAGTCTCCTTCTCTTCATGGATACAGTGAAGGATTGATATGTTGTATCTAGGTTGGGTGTGGATGAAACTTGTGCATGAAAAGTAAAGGAGGAGTGAAGGATAATATAATCTGCTTAAGAGAAAACAATTTAAATAGTGACAATGAACAGATTGTTGATGTAGAAGAGGAAATGAGTGGGCCATGTAACTTATCAGAGTTGATGGAATCATCATCATCATCATCATCATCATCATCGTTTAACGTCTGCTTTCCATGCTAGCATGGGTTGGACGGTTTGACTGAGGACTGGCGAGCCAGGTGACTGCACCAGGCTCTAGTCTGATCTGGCAGAGTTTCTACAGCTGGATGCCCTTCCTAATGCCAACCACTCTGAGAGTGTAGTGAGTGCTTTTACGTGCCACCTGCACAAGAGCCAGTCAGGCAGTACTGGTGACAGCCATGCTCAAATGGTGTTTTTTATGTGCCACCTGCACAGGAGCCAGTCCAGCGGCACTGGCAATGACCTTGCTTGAATGTTGTTTTTCAGGTGCCAACGGCACAAATGCCAGTGAGGCAATGCTGGTAACGATCACGGTCAAATGGTGCTTTTTATGTGCCACCGGAATGGAAGCCAGTCAGCGGTAGGTACAAACCCTTTCTATACATACTACAATGAAAACTTTCAACCCAAGATGTCAGAGTGAAATAGAATTCACAAGTGAGGAGTTTAGCAAGAGATTGTTGTACCATGTAAGGATAGAAGAAATTTCAGTGTCATACCTAAAAACACAGTTAATTTGTGAATTTTTTGTTTGGACTCAGTCCAGCAGATCGTCAATCAAAAGTGTTCTAGCTGTGACCATCCCATCTTTTATTCCGACTTTGTGTATCTAAGACTACATTATCCAATGTCATTCTTTTTTTCTAAGACAATAGGTTATGGTTTGAAGGAAATTTCATTGCTATATATAACACTGAGCAACTATATAGAGGCTCTCTCATTGACATGTCTTTGTGAGGTAAGTTGTGGAGAATCAGCTTTAGAGTAGTGCACAGGGCATATGGCTATGAAGCCACATATCTTCCACCTAGAAACCAAAATATTATGTACACAATCATCTCAAGTTTCTAAAATATGAAAATAATAAGTATTTCTAACACAGTAACAAAACTGTGGTTTCACTCTCAGTTTTACCTTCTCTCTAAATTTGTGGTCTTGTACCTCTCTTAGAATAAGGCCACACATTTTATAAGAGTGATGTAGCAATTAAATAAACCCAAATACTTGACTCGCACTGATTTTACTGCTCCACCCACCCACTGAAGAATGCTAGGTAAATTTTGAATCTGGTGAGAGTTTTAACTCAGAAGATAAATTGACATAATCAAAATTTGTTAAATATTTTGTTGGCCACTCCCTACTGATTCTACTAATCCACCACTCTTATGATAGTACTAAAGATTCCTAGATTAAATAAAAAAAAAGCCCCAAAATTTTGTAACAAAGAACAGTCAATCAATTGACAGGTACTGAAATCTAGATTGTAAAATGACATATCTAAATGCGGTGAAGTAGTTTTTCTGTTACACCAATCATATGGAAATAATAAGGATTTCTATCCTACCAACATAGGAGAGGAAGGTATTGTAGAAAAAATTAAATCCCAGTACATGGCTGGTACTTATTTTATTGGTCAGTGGAATTTTACTCAATATGTAAAGGAACATAACTAAATACTGCAAGGGGTATTTTATTTGCCAAGCTACCAACCTCATAATTATAATTTCTTTCATAGGCATGAAACCAAAATTTTAGAGACAGATTAGACAATTAAAATGAACTCTAGCACTTGACTGATACTTTTTTATTGACTCCAAAACTTTGGGATTTGAACTCAGAATGTAAAGAACCATAACTAAATACTCCAAGGTATTTTGTCTGATGTTCTAACAATTCTGCCAATAATAATAATAATAATAATATATGTGCACACACACACTCATGTTTTATTCATTGTTTCCTGTATATCAGAGTTAACAAATCTCGTCTACACTTGTGGCTGGCTGTGAGTACATACTACTGATAAAGCCTAACAAAGTTGAGAGGATTATTTAGTCCTGCTGGAGCATGATAACCTCTTTGGTGCTGGTGCTGCAATAATGTACCCAGTACACTCTGTAAAATAGTTGGTGTTAGGAAAGACATCCAGCCACAAAAACTATGCCAAAACTAAGATGTAAACCCATGACTTAAAGGAACTATAACTCCAATGAGAACTAATCTGGATCCTGATGAGCCAGCCAACCCCATGCCAGCATGGAAAACAAACATAAAATGTTGAAGATGTAATGTAAGATAGCACTGGATCCCTTCTACCCATCATCTCCCTAACACTACTTGTTCCCCTCCTCTTTCCCCAGTCTCTTCCATTATTCCTCTGTAATCCCCCACCCTACTTACAACAATAAACCTGTCTGCCACATTCCAAGGAGAAAAACTAGAAGTAGTTGATAGCTTCCGTTACTTAGGCGACCAAGTCAGTAGTGGGGGAGGGTACGCTGAAAGTGTAGCTGCTAGAATAAGAATAGTTTGGGTAAAGCTCAGAGAGCTCTTACCTCTGCTGGTGACAAAGGGCCTCTCGCTCAGAGTAAAAGGCAGACTGTATGACGCATGTGTATGAACAGCTATGCTACATGGCAGTGAAACATGGGCCGTGACTGCTGAGGACATGCGTAAGCTCGCAAAGAATGAAACTGGTATGCTTCAATGGATGTGTAATGTCAGTGTGCATACATGACAGAGTGCAAGCACCCTGAGAGAAAAGTTGGATATAAGAAGCATCAGATGTGGAGTGCAAGAGAGACGATTGCACTGGTATGGTCATTTGGCGAGAATGGATGAGGATAGCTGTGTGAAAAAGTGCCACAGCCTAGCGGTTGAGGGTGCCTGTGAAGGAGGTAGACCTGGGATGAGGTGGTGAAGCACGACCTTTGAACATTAGGCCTCACCGAGGCAATGACTTCTGACCAAGACCTTTGGAAATATGCTGTGTGTGAGAAGACCCAGCAAGACAAGTGAGACCATAACCCGTGGCCTTTACCAGGGGTGTAGCCAACCCACTTATGCATACCTTTCCTTCTTTGGACACAAAACTCTGCTTGTGAAGACCTATTGAGGCAAGTGAAATCGAAATCAAATTATAAATCGAGCCAAATTCGACAACTGGCACCCATGCCAACCTTCCTTCATTGGACACTAAACTCTGCTTGCAAAGAGCTGTTGGGGCAAGTGAAATCAAAACTGAACCAAATTCAATGACTGGCACCCGTGCCAGTGGAGCACTAACAGCACCATCCAAGCAGGATCACTACCAGAGCACCTGTCTGGCTTCCGTGCCAGTGGCATGTAAATCACACCATTTGAGCATGATCGTTACCAGTGTCGCCTTACTGGCACTTGTGCCGGTGGCACGTGATCAAAACATTCAAGCGAGGTCATTGCCACTGCCACTGGACTGACTCCTGTGCAGGTGGCACATAAAAACCACCATTTGAGTGTGGCCGTTGCCAGTACCGCATGACTGGCCCTCGTGCTGGGGGCATGTAAAAGCATCCACTACACTCTCCGAGTGGTTGGCATTAGGAAGGGCATCCAGCTGTAGAAACTCTGCCAGATCAGATTGGAGCCTGGTGCAGTCATCCAGTTCACCAGTCCTCAGTCAAATCGTCCAACTCATGCTAGCATGGAAAGTGGACGTTAAATGATGATGATGATGATGATGGTGATCTGTGTATCTTTGTGTCTGTGTTTGTCTTCCCACCACCGCTTGACAACCGGTGCTGGTGTGTTTATGTTCCCATAACTTTGCAATTCGACAAAAGAGACTGACAGAATAAGTACTAGGCTTACAAAGAATAAGTCCTGAGGTCAATTTCTTCAACTAAAACCCTTTAAGGCAGTGCTCCAACATGGCCACAGTTAAATGACAGAAACAAATAAAAGAATCATCAGTACAATTTACATAAACATTTTACCATGTTTACATTGGTAGACAGGTCTTCTCCAACCCTATGTGCCACAACCTGTCATGGCCATTTGTCTTCTCATTCAGCTTCTTAAGATCAGTTTTCACTTTATCCTATGTTTCCCTAGGTTTTCCCCTTTTACAAATTCTATCCACTTCAAGCTCTCTGAACTTCTGAATCCAACTAACATCCTCTGTACACATCACAAGTTTGTATCAGCACATTTTTCTCTCTTGTAGTTCATATCTTATTCCTCTAATTTTCAGTTTTTCTCTCAGCTCATTTGTGCTCTGTCATTCATGCACACTAACTCTGCACATCCAGTGGAGCATGCTCACTTCATTTCTTTCTAACTGATACAAATCTTCCACATTCACAGCCTGCATCATACAAACTACTCTTTACTCTGAGAGGAAAACCTTGGTTACCAGCAGAGGTAATAGCACTCTGACACAGAAAAGTCACAAAATGCAAGTATGCACAACATTAATGAAACAAAACAAACCAACATAAAAGTAGGGTTTCAGATATTATAATAGAAACTGTAATTTTGATGAAAAATTTTCTATAAAGCAATATTTTGTGTCATTCATATTTCTTTTTACCTCCTCTTCATTTACCTCTGTGTTATCTATCTATCTATCTATCTATCTATCTATTTATCTATCTGTCTACCTATCTGCCTACCTACCTATCTATATATCTGTCTATTTATCTGTCAACCTAGCTATCTATCCACACACACACACACACACACACACACACACACACACACACACACACAAACTATGTAATTAGTGATGTAAAGAAGATATATCAACAGAAGAAAAGTGAGACACAAAGACATTGTTTTCTCTCTCCCCCACCCCACTCTCTCTCTCTCTCTCTCTCTCCCATCAGAACCACCACATGTCACAAGGAAGTGGGAGGAAAGGGGTTTGCATTCCCTTGTCCATGTGAAGTCTAATTAATTAGAATTTGCCCTGTTGCTGCTGTAATAACGGCAGTTGGTCTATATTTCATGAGGGAAACCTTATCCAATGACCAACCAACAATGTTTAGTTAGGGCTGTGGGGCAGCAAATTGCACACAAACACACTTTTGCTCCCATTATTCCTCATACATACACATGCATACACTTTTGTATTATTCCTTACACACATATACGCTATCATTTTATTCTTCACGCATGCACATTTTTTATTCTTTACACATACACAAACTCTCATTATACACCACATACACTCATTCTCTCTGACTTTATTTTACACACACACACACACACACTTTCTTATGTTATTTCTCACTCACACAAACACACTAGCTCACACATATAAATATACACACACATACATGTCTTACTTTCTTGTTTCCTTGTATTTGTGTGTGTGTGTGTGTGTGTGTGTGTGTATATGTTATTTTGTGTTGTTTTGACTCTGTGTGTGTGTATGTGTGTGTATGTGCATGCATGTGTATGTGTGCATGCACGCGCTTGTGTGTGTCTGTGGCAGTTTCCAAGTATTTATGGAGTATCTGTGTGCATATGTGCACAGGTGTATGCGTGTTTAATAACAATCGGTACACCTGAGCCAAATGAAACACTTGAATAGAAAAGCTATTGTACATTGAACATACAGAGGGAAATCAAGACCATGTATATATATGAATGAGGGAGAGAGAGAGGGCGAGAGAAGCAGAGTATGTGGAAGAGTAAAGTGAGAGAGAGAGAGAGTAATAGAAAGAGTAAAATGTGTGTGATGAATAAAAGTAGTGAGATTGTGTGTGTGTATGTGTGTGTGTGTGTGTATGTGTGTGTGTGTGTAAAAAGTGCTTGAGAGAGCAATATAGTGAGAAATAAAATGAGAGAAAATGTGGGGAGAGGACATCTTGAAAAAAACAAAAAGAGGGGATAAATTTGCAAGAGCCTACATGTGTATGCTGGTGTGTGTGTGTGTGTGTGTGTGTGTGTGTGTGTGTGTATCTATAAAGGAGAGAAAATGAACTTGAGTGAAAAGATAGTGAAGCATAGTGTTTGAGCAGGAGACAGAGAGTAATGTATTTTCCATCATCAACATCGTCCTCTCCATCATTGTCCTCCTTCTCCTCCTCCTCCTCCTCCTAATCATCATCATCGTCCTCGTCATCATCCTCATTATCATCATAACACTGAAGTGTATTATCCTCATCATTATCATTATCTGTTGTAGAGAGAGAGAGAGAGAGAGAGAGAGAGAGAGAAAGAGGTCAGGATGAGTGAGTGGGGGAAGCCTAAAGCAAGTTTAAAGAAACTAATAGAAACTAATGGAGAGAAAAGATTGGCAGTAGTTGGTTGCCTTGACAACGTAGATATATACAAAAGAGATCACGGAAGGCCAACGTTGATAGGAAACAGGTATGGTAGTAAAATATGGAGGTGGGTGTATATACATCTGTGTGTGTGTGTGCACATGCACACACACACACACATATACAAACATATACACATTATATATACACCTATATATATATATGTATATAAATATATATATACATATACATATATGTGTGTGGGTGTGTGTGTGTATGTATATATATATATATATGAATATATATATATGCGTGTATGTGTGTGTATATATATATATATATATAAGGAGTGGGACTGATAGAGAGAAAGGAAAGAGAGAAGTAAATTGATTGATGGGTGGATAGTAACTGGTAGATAAGATAGAAACAGAGATAAGCAGATTATATATAGATCTAGAGAAAGATAAGCAAATAGATAGCTAGAGAGTTTGTATTTGTAATATTAAACCTGAAAATTTAAAATTCTTGTACTTAGTAAAGAATACAAATATTTTAAATTTTCTAGGGTAGTGGAGTAAGTATCAATGTCAGTGGTACCAGACAAAAATTATTTAGTTAAGTCCTTTATATTCTGAATTCAGAACTCACATGAACTGAATTTTGCCCTTCAACCTCCCAGAGTTGATAAAACTAAGTTCCAATAAGTAATTTACAGCAATTTGATTCATTCGAGTAAATATCCTATCCTGTAACTTTTAGCTAATGTAAGAAGTCAACGTGCAAGTGGGTGCTGTAAAGTTCCCAGCTTTGGGTAGAAGAAAATACAAGAGGTGGCTGAGTTCCTTTCAAGTGTTGGGCCTCGTGGAGGCAAAGTGGCCGAGTTCCTTTTGAGTGTTGGCTTTACGGAAGCAATGACCAAAACCTCTGGCTTGGGAAGAAGACCCTTCAAGTCAAGCAAAATTGCAATCATGGCAGATACCAGTGTCATACAAATGGCACCCGTGTCAGTGGCACGTAAAGGCACTCATTACACTTCCACAGTGATTGGCATTAGGAAGGGCATCCAACCATAGAAAACCATGCCAAATCAGATTGGAGTCTGGCGCAAACTTCCAGCATGCCAGCCCAGTCAAACCGTCCAACCCATACCAGCGTGGACAACGGACGTTAAATGCTGCTGCTGATGATGATATTCCTCTCTCAGATTCACACACTTATTGCAGTGGTCCTTCAGTTTTTCTAATCCCTGCAAAAGAACTCTGAAGGTTGAATAGCCAACCAGGTCTTTCATGATACCCTTAAAGTCAGAAACTTTTCAGCACCCCCACATATATATATATGTGTGTGTGTGTGTATGCATCACTAAAACTCAAGAACTAATCAACCGATTTCATTCAAATTTTACACATGCCTTACTTAGGACCCTTGAAGAGTCATGAGCCCAAAACATTTTCAACTTCTTGCCTAATGCGAGACCGGAACAATCACTTATCTCTTTACACTGTTTCGATATTACGTGTAAAAGTGAAGCAATAACATTTCTACTGTAATGTGATATAAAGTTTCACTATTATATGGTTTCAATTTCAATTACTTTCGCTATGGATATGTATATTAGTTTCATTTCTATTAGTTGCACTATGTATTTATATACATATTTGTATGTATATATATATATATATATCTTTGTATATATATTTATTTGTATGTGTATATATATATGTGTGTGTATATATATATATATATATATATATATATATATATATATATATATATATATATATATATATATATATATATATATATATATACATATATATATATATATATATGTGTGTGTATATATATATATATGTATATATATATATATATATATGTATATATATATATATATATATATATATATATATATATATATATATATATATATATATATATATATAAAAATTAAGGTACTCAGAAATCTGGATGTTTGTACGTTTACAGATTTTTATTAATGTCACATATTAAATAAAGCGCTTTCAAAAACAATTTCAAAATCCTACACGACTAGGTGAAAAGCGCGCTTTATTTAATATGTGACATTAATAAAAATCTGTAAATGTACAAACATCCAGATTTCTGAGTACCTTAATTTTTTTCTATATAATTTCTGTACATCACCCCCAAACCTTCCCATATATATATATATATATATATATATATATATATATATATATATATATATATATATATATATATATATATATGTATATGTATATATATATATGTATATATATATATGTATATATATATATATGTATATATATACATATACATATATATAGGCATGGGCATGGCTGTGTGCTCGGTAACTTGCACTTCCCAACCACATGGTCCCGGGTTCAGTCCTACTGTGTGGCACCTTGGGCAAGTGTCTTCTACTATAGCCTTGGACTGACAAAAGCCTTATCAGTGGATTTGGCTATCCTATATATATGTGTGTGTGTGTGTGTGTGTATTTGTATCTGTGTTTGTTTTGCCCCCACCACAATCACTTAGAAACTGATGATGGTGTGTTTACGTCTCCGTAACTTAGCACTCCGACAGAATATATCGATAGAATAATGTAAATATATATATATATATATATATATATATATATATATATATTATAATATTAGGGAATGTAAAATTCCAAACATACAAGAATATTCAATTTTGTAATACCAAATTCAATTTTATAATAAATAATATATGTATATAAATATAATTTATATATATATATATATATATATATATATATATATATATATATCTATATACTGTTGTGTTTGGGGAGAGTCATTTTCTTATTGTGCCTTAAAATTTAACACACACACTGTTAAAATTTCCACTTATTTCTTATTTTTATTTTCCTAAAATTTTTGTTGTGTCTTGCAACCTTATCAATAGTCTTGAGTGTGTTAAATTTTAAGGCACAATAAGAAAATGACTCTCCCCAGACACAACAGAATATGCTTCAACACACGAAATCACATAAAAAATCTTGCAAACCAAATCCAAAAACGAAATATATATGTATATATCAGCCAGTCCACTTATGCGTACCTTCCTTCATTGGACACCAAACTCCACTTGCGAAGACCTGTTGAGGCAAGTGAAATCGAAATCAAGTTAAGTTGGACACTAAACTCCACTTGTGAAGGCCTGTTGAGGCAAGTGAAATCGAACTCGAGTTAGTGTCCTGGACTGGCTCATGTGCAAGTGACACATGAAATGCACCATTTTGGGCGTGGCCGTTGCCAGTGCCGCCTGGCTGGCCTTCGTGGGATTTTCGATTGAGAGCGATGCCAGTGCCCCTGGACTGGCTCTTGTGCGGGGCCGTCGTAGGATTTCCGAGCAAGATCGTTGCCGGTGCCCCTGAACTGGCTCTTGAGCGGGTGACACATGAAATTTTTCGAGCGAGATTGTTGCCAGTGCCCCTGGGCTGGCTCTTGTGCGGGGCCGTCGTAGGATTTTCGAGCGAGACATTTGCCAGTGCCCCTGGACTGGCTCTTGTGCGGGTGACACATGAGGTTTTTCGAGCGAGATCGTTGCCAGTGCCCCTGAACTGGCTCTTGTGCGGGGCCGTCGTAGGATTTTCGAGCGAGATCATTGCCGGTGCCCCTGGACTGGCTCATGTGCGAGCGACACATGAAATCTTTCGAGTGAGATCATTGCCAGTGCTCCTGAACTGGCTCTTGTGCAGGGCCGTCATAGGATATTTGAGTGAGATCGTTGCCGGTGCCCCTGGACTGGCTCATGTGCGGGCGACACATAAAATCTTTCGAGCGAGATCATTGCCAGTGCCCCTGAACTGGCTCTTGTGCGGGGCCGTCGTAGGATTTTCGAGCGAGATCGTTGCCAGTGCCCTTGGACTGGCTCATGTGCGGGCGACACATGAAATTTTTCGAGTGAGATCATTGCCAGTGCCCCTGAACTGGCTCTTGTGCAGGGCCGTCATAGGATTTTCGAACGAGATCGCTGCAGGTGCCCCTGGACTGGCTCATGTGCGGGCGACACATGAAATCTTTCGAGCGAGATTGTTGCCAGTGCCCCTGAACTGGCTCTTGTGTGGGCCCGTCGTAGGATTTTCGAGCGAGATTATTGCCAGTGCCCCTGGACTGGCTCATGTGCTGGCGACACATGAAATTTTTCGAGCGAGATCATTGCCAGTGCCCCTGAACTGGCTCTTGTGCGGGGTCATCGTAGGATTTCCGAGCAAGATCGTTGCCGGTGCCCCTGGACTGGCTCATGTGCGGGCGACACATGAAATCTTTCGAGCGAGATCATTGCCAGTGCCCCTGAACTGGCTCTTGTGTGGGGCCATTGTTGGATTTTCGAGCGAGAACGTTGCCGGTGCCCCTGGACTGGCTCATGTGCGGGGCCGTCGTAGGATTTTCGAGCGAGATCGTTGCCTGTGCTCCTGAACTGGCTCTTGTGCGGGGCCGTCATAGGATTTTCGAGCGAGATCATTGCCGGTGCCCCTGGACTGGCTCATGTGCGGGCGACACATGAAATCTTTCGAGTGAGATCATTGCCAGTGCTCCTGAACTGGCTCTTGTGCAGGGCCGTCATAGGATATTTGAGTGAGATCGTTGCCGGTGCCCCTGGACTGGCTCATGTGCGGGCGACACATGAAATCTTTCGAGCGAGATCATTGCCAGTGCCCCTGAACTGGCTCTTGTGCGGGGCCGTCGTAGGATTTTCGAGCGAGATCATTGCCAGTGCCCTTGGACTGGCTCATGTGCGGGCGACACATGAAATTTTTCGAGCGAGATCATTGCCAGTGCCCCTGAACTGGCTCTTGTGCAGGGCCGTCATAGGATTTTCGAACGAGATCGCTGCAGGTGCCCCTGGACTGGTTCATGTGCGGGCGACACATGAAATCTTTCGAGCGAGATTGTTGCCAGTGCCCCTGAACTGGCTCTTGTGTGGGCCCGTCGTAGGATTTTCGAGCGAGATCATTGCCAGTGCCCTTGGACTGGCTCATGTGCTGGCGACACATGAAATTTTTTGAGCGAGATCATTGCCAGTGCCCCTGAACTGGCTCTTGTGCGGGGCCATCGTAGGATTTCCGAGCAAGATCGTTGCCGGTGCCCCTGGACTGGCTCATGTGCGGGCGACACATGAAATCTTTCGAGCGAGATCATTGCCAGTGCCCCTGAACTGGCTCTTGTGTGGGGCCATTGTTGGATTTTCGAGCGAGAACGTTGCCGGTGCCCCTGGACTGGCTCATGTGCGGGGCCGTCGTAGGATTTTCGAGCGAGATCGTTGCCTGTGCTCCTGAACTGGCTCTTGTGTGGGGCCGTCGTAGGATTTTCGAGCGAGATCGTTGCCGGTGCCACTGGTCTAGCTCATATGCGGGCGACACATGAAATCTTTCAAGCGGGATCGTTGCCAGTGCCCCTGAACTGGCTCTTATGCGGGGCCGTCGTAGGATTTTCGAGCGAGATCGTTACCGGTGCCCCTGGACTGGCTCTTGTGCAGGTGACACATGAAATTTTTCGAGCGAGATTGTTACCGATGCCCCTGGATTGGCTCTTGTGCGGGTGGCACATGAAATGTACCATTTTGAGCGTGGCTGTTGCCAGTACCGCCTGACTGGCCTTCGTGTGGGTGACACGTAAAAGGACCCACTACACTCTCTGAGTGGTTGGCGTTAGGAAGGGCATCCAGCTGTAGAAACTCTGCCAAATCAGATTGGAGCCTGGTGTAGCCATCTGGTTTCACCAGTCCTCAGTCAAATCGTCCAACCCATGCTAGCATGGAAAGCGGACGTTAAATGATGATGATGATATATATATAATATGCATAATATATATATTATATATATATGTAAGTATGTATATATGTATATATGCATGTATGCCTGTATATATGTGAGATGATAGTTTCACTTTAATAGTTTCAGTATTAAAGTGGAACTATCAAAGTGAAAATATCTGACATTACAATAGAGAGATGTTATTGTTTCACTTTTTATACATAATACTGCAATAGTGGAGGAGATATGATATTGCTCTGGGCTTGCACTAGGCAAAAAGTTAAAAAATTTTGGGGCCTAAGACACTACATGAACCCTAAGTAACGCATGTGTAAAATTTGAATGAAATTGGTTGTGTAGTTCTCAAGTTTTAGGGATTCACACAGACAGACACACACACAACACACACATTCTCACACGCTTTCCATGCTAGCATGGGTTGGACGATTTGACTGAGGACTGGTGAAACCGGATGGCAACACCAGGCTCCAATCTAAATTTGGCAGAGTTTCTACAGCTGGATGCCCTTCCTAACACCAACCACTCAGAGAGTGTAGTAGGTGCTTTTACGTGTTACCTGCACGAAGGCCAGTCAGGCGCTACTGGCAACGGCCACGCTCAAAATGGTGCATCTTATGTGCCACCCGCACAAGAGCCAGTCCAGGGGCACAGGCAACGATCTTACTTGGCTTGCCGGGTCTTCTCACGCACAGCACATTTCCAAAGGTCTCGGTCAGTAGTCATCGCCTCGGTGAGACCCAATGTACGAAGGTCTTGCCTCACCACCTCAGCCCAGGTCTTCCTGGGCCTACCTCTTCCACGGGTTCCCTCAACTGTTAGGGTGTGGCACTTTTTCACGCAGCTATCCTCATCCATTCTCACCACATGTCCATACCAGCGCAATCGTCTCTCTTGCACACCACAACTGATGCTTCTAATGTTCAGCTTTTCTCTCAAGATACTTACACTCTGACGGGTATTCACATTGACATTACACATCCAACGGAGCATACTGGCTTCATTCCTTGCGAGCTTACGCATGTCCTCAGCAGTTACAGCCCATGTTTCACTGCCATGTAGCATGACTGTTCGTACACATGAGTCATACAGTCTGCCTTTTACTCTGAGTGAGAGTCCCTTTGTCGCCAGCAGAGGTAAGAGCTCTCTAAACTTTGCCCAGGCTATTCTTATTCTAGCAGCTACACTTTCAGCGCACCCACCCCCACTACTAACTTGGTCACCCAGATAGCGGAAGCTATCGACTACCTCTAGTTTTTCACCCTGGAATGAGATAGAAGTTGTTTCCTGTTTGTTTGCAGTCTTTATTGCACCTGAACAACTGCCACATACAAAAACTAACTTCCTAGTTAACCTGCCTTTGATGTTGCTGCACCTCTTATGTGTCCATAGCTTGCACCGGGTACATCTTATAGAGTTACTACCTACTCCTTTTCTACATACTGAGCAGGGCCATCTACCTGAAGGGGTTTGTGTTTTATCTACCTTCCGACTTATTAGGATATATATATATATATATTCTAAACACTACTAGAAGGTAGACCTCTATTGACATGAGTAGTGCTGTAATTCAAAGTGGTGCAACAGATTGGTATGAAACAATAATTCATACAAGGAAAAGCAGCTAATTTCAATTAGAATTATAAAAAAGAGGGTGAGTTAAATGTGATGTAGAAGTAGTGTTATATAGATGTATTTGAATTAAAGCTTTTTTTGGGTGCATTTATTGTGTGAAAGGAAACTGTTACTCAAGAAAAAATAAAGGGAATCAATGATGGGATCTAATGGAATAGAGATCTGGCAAATTGCTATCAGGTTCAACTAGAACAGGTCTTGTATTAGAACTAGCTGATTGAAAGTCAGAGAAATTGATTCTGCTCTGATTGTGTTTTGACAGGACCAAAAATAAAATCAAACAGCTTACTCTAGCTGTGTTTTGTTGAGAGAAAAGAAGGATCATCATTTTACATTTACTTTCCATGCTGGCATGAGTTGGAAAGAGACTCTTCTTATTAGGAGCTATTGTTCTCATAGACTGGTACTCATACATGTCATTTTGGCTTATATATGTGTATGTGCATATATATTTGTCTGTATATCTATATATAGCTTTCAGTTCCACATTGTATAGCCGGTGTGTTGCTAAGAGGTACTGCTCTCTCATTGGTTCAATAAACCAGTGAATGGTTAAAACTTACATGGGAGTCAAAACAAATTCGTTAGAAATTAATCAGATTAGTCCCTTTTTCTGTTCACAGAGAAATATAATCTGTGATGAAATGACTTCGTTTACTTTCCACAGCAATTTATTAAAAGAGTATACCTATATTTTGAATTATTAGAAAAAAATGTTGAGTAATGCACAATGAATTAATTAATCCACATTGTTAGCACATGTACTGCTGGGTAAATTAATCTGTCTAAATTTGTATAAATAGCTATAAGTTAATAATCTCTTTGTGGACAGAGATGGTTAGGCTTTCTCTGATGAAGACCTCTGTCCAAAGAGAGATTAAATTTATGACATAATCACTTCATTTACTTTTCACAGTAAAGCTAAATTGGTGTGGTGCCCCTGCAGCCTGTCATTTCAAATTTGTGCAAAAGTTTACCTTTTAGGAATCATTTTAAAAATAAGGACCTAAATTATAACTGCAGCTTAAATGGAGTGTGATCAACCAAATAAGTGGTATGTAGGGTCTGAAGGTGCTTCAGCCCATGTTATTGAGAAAAGTGACAATATTTTAACAGCTGCATTAATTATTTGCAATGATTTATTAAAGTTACTGAGTCTAGTGAAAGGGGAAGTGTCCATGACTTTCACAGGTCCTCTGAAACTGGTGACAGGTTATCTTGATACTGTCAATATTCCACTTAAATTGTTATGGGTCAGCACCTATAGCAAAGACATGAACAGGGAGAAGATTCCAGAGGACCGATGTTCAGGGGTGGAGTAGAGCCAAACATAGTGATTATTACAGGGATGGGAGGAGGGTTGAACACAAGACTCACAAGATGTGGAATGAGGAATGAGTCAGGAATGCCAGCACAATAGTATCACAGTAGTGATAGAAATGACAGAAAGATACAGCTTGCATGTGAGCCAGAGGCTAGAACATGTTAATTTATGATTGAATGCCAATCAGTTTCAGTGACCCTTTTCTGGATGTAGTCCAGGATGTCTGTGTGCATAGCAGCAATAGCATCCCAAATGTGGGCCTTAGTTTACTTGTAAACATTTATAGGCAAACCTTTGTTGTAATAAATAAACATGAAATGGTTGGCGTTAGGAAGGGCATCCAGCTGTAGAAACTCTGCCAAATCAGATTAGAGCCTGGTGTCGCCTCCTGGTCCACCAGTCCTCAGTCAAATCGTCCAACCCATGCTAGCATGGAAAGCAGACGTTAAACGACAACGATGATGATGATGATATAAGTAATAAATTATAAGTAAACATTTATTCAATATATTTGCAATTGCAACTACATCTCAGTTTTGCCTTCCCTCTAGATTTTCATTAAAGTTATCCAGTGCAACAATTGCTTGTCTATACATGTTTTTATACAGCTTGTGGCGCAATATTTTTATCTTAAGCGATGTCTTCCATTGGGATTTCTGTTCACGGAAAAGTAACAACTTGTTTTTTGTTGTAATGAAGATAGTACTCCACTTCTCACATGACAAAGAAGTGAGTGAGCCACTATAAAGTCAGATAGTCAGTTGTTGTAGAAAGTCAGTAGTAGTAGAATCATTGTATGAGTTCTAAGTTGGAGTCAGTGTCAGTTATGTGATATATACAAGTTCAAGTTACTGTCAAGGAAGATGTTTCAAAGTCATTGTCTTGCTGAGCAATAGCACGACTGACAAGTCAAAGATAATAGGATGCAGAAAACAGCTACAACATAATAATGGAACAAGAATATTACAGTGCTGACAATAACATACAAGTGGACAAGGATCTACATTATAACATTTTTCTTGATTAGTGCTTTGAAAAGGAAGTCATTTTTGTCAAGTACTTCTTTCTAGTGGTTATCATATTGTTCTTGTCCTTTGGATTCTAAAATATGGACAAATAAGGCTGGAGACAAAAATACATTCGAAAATTATGATGACATCGATTTCTTTCCATAAACATTATTAGCATTATATGGAAACTGTGGAAACTGTAGTGGGCAGTAGAATTGACAAACCATCATTCTTCCATGGTCTGCAAAATAAAGTTCAGGTTGAAACTCTTAAACTCAGCTCTATGATCCAGTATATTTTGAACCTGTGTCATTAGTTTGAACTTTGTACTATTATGTTTTGCTTATGACTCATAGAGGTTTGTCTTCATCCAAGAAATTGTCCCTCTTACTACAATTGCTTTTGTATTGTTTTTTTTTGTTTTTTTCTAACACAGGTTCTCAGGTGACTGTAATGATGTAAATTTGATCAAAATGTTCAATAGCATTCTCTGCATGGAATCATTAGTGCTTTTTTCACTAATAGTGGAAAGTCTTCTCTTTCTTATTTGACATTTTTGGTCTTTCTTGTGTTTTCTGTCTTGCCCAAAGAATTTACAGTCAAAATGACAGAAGTATTTCCATTGCTTTCTATCTTTTGCAACATTCTCAAACTTCTTCGACTGGATGACGCACAGTGTGAAGTATAACTTCAAATCATCCATGAACTTCAGTGTGGTTTTCTAAGATGACATTTTCCTGTTGTCAAGTTTTAAACTATATTGCACAGAACAATAAAAACTGTGTTTGAAACCATTATTAACTTTAGCATTTCTCATTTTAAGCTTTGTTCTGGCTTTGATATTATATGAATATATATGAGAAATGAAATGGCAAAATTATGTTTACATAGGGTCTTGCCTTAGGATCAGTTTCTGTTTTCTGGCATTTTCTTATAGTCCAGTAATGGCCAGGCCTCAAAAATTCTAGATTTAAAAAGTCTCATCTGTATTGACCATGTACTGAAATAGATTTAATCAATTATGTCATCCTTAAAATGTAGGGCACTGTGTTTATGTTAGAAAACATTATCAATGTCTGATATTAGTGCAAAACTCCATATTTAGAGGACAGAGTATAGTTGATATATCAACCTCAGTACATGATTTGGTGTATTTTATCAACCCTTAAGGATAGAAATAAAGAGGACCGCAGCAGAATTTGGACTCAAAACATAAAGATCAGTGAATAAATACTACAGAAAATTCTCTACTAATTATGTAAATCCACAGCTTTTTATGTTAGAAACTATTAATAACATCATATGAATAGAAGTAGTGGATGGCATGATCTATAGATCAGATGAAATGCATTGCAATATTTAGTTGCCTTCTGAGTTTAAGTAGTGCTACAGTCAACTTTGTGTTTTATCCTTTTGAGTACCAGTGAAGTAACAATGTTTAATAAAACTACACTCCTCCCCAAATTCATGACCTTGTGCCTAGATATGCACAATGGTAAAACATTACACAAAATAGAGAAATGGTGAAACATTGTACAAAATGTAAAGATTTTGAAATAAATTCATGTATAACATTAAGTGATAAAGTATCCTTTTATCACATTAACTAACATGGTTTGAGAGAGAATTGGTTGCTGCTTCTAGCAGAGCAAACAATCACAGAGGGATTCCCTTGTTGGTTTGTACCAAACAATTATAAGCTATTGAGGTGATGGAGATATATCTATAATTCTCAATTGAATATCTTAGAAATTATATGAAATGAATTACTAATTTTATCGAAAATTACAGAAAATAAACTTGTGATTGAAATCATATATTGACATGAATATTAAATCAATGTAAAGACCAAAAATCAAATATTGTAAACATCATTAATCCATTGTTATTTTAATAACTACAACATTACCATGTTTCCAAGCAAGACTCTAAATAAAAAAATAAAAAAAGAAAGAACTAAAAACCAAAAAGAAAACCTATATTCTCAGTCCAAATTTACAAAACCACCAACAATAATTAAGGATAGAGTTCCTGAATAACCCATGGCAGAAAACGGTAGTTTTATTTTCTTTCTTTTCTCTCTTAGTATTCCTGTGCCTTATACAACAGATATTACGTTTTTTTTTTTTCTAACAATTTCAATTTGTCTTCTTCTATAGCCTCAGGCCAATCAAAGCCTTGTGAGTGAATTTGGTTGATGGTACTGAAAAAAGCCCAGCGTATATGTGTGTGTGTGTGTGTGTGTGTGTGTGTGTGTGTGTGTGTATCTGTGTGTGTGTGTGTGTGTGTGTGTGTGTGTGTGTCTGTGTGTGTGTGTGTATGTTTGTGTGTGCATGTGTTTGACCCCCAACATCACTTGACAACTGATGCTGTTGTGTTTACGTCTCTGTAACTTAGTGGTTCGGCAACAGAGATCAATAGAATAAGTACTAAGGTTACAAAGAATAAGTCCTGGGGTTGATTTGCTCAACTAATGGTGGTGCTCCAGCATGGCCACAGTCAAAGGACAGAAACAAATAAAAGAATATCTCCCTCAAAATCATGTCTTGCCATATCTAGCCCAAATATTCTACCTGTTTTATGTTCAAAGCAGCCAGATCTGACCTCTCAAACACACCCTACAATGTCATTGTAAAAATAAACAATCATATGGCTGAAATTTCAAAGCTCCAAGATAATGCATGATTAATTCAAAGCAATATAAATAAATAAGTATTACATTTGACAAAATAATCTGAATGCTAAAGGATTAAATAAGAAAGGAAACATTAGATAATGTAATCCCACATATCCTTAAAAAGTAGATTTGGTCTAGATTGAAACACCATTGGTAATAAGTCTGTTAGATCAAGGTTAACTTGGAGCTAAACAACAACAAGCAAACCATGTCAGGGTTTGTAGAATGGTGATTACAAGGCATTCTTCTTTTATCTTTTTCTTGTTCTAGTCATTGAGCTACAACCAGTACTTATTTTTCTAAACTTGATACTTATTCTATCGATTTCTTTTGTTGAACTGCTAAGTTACAGGGATATAAACAAACCAACACCAGTTGTCAAGCAGCAGTTGGAGGACAAACATAGCACAAACACACACTCACATAAAATATATACATACATAATAATATAGATTTAATCAAAAGATTAAATGTGGTACTTAAAATGTTTGAGGCACCAGAATTTGGTAGGGTAAAAACCAAAAACAAAATCAAGAGATTTGGTGAATAAAATTTGAAGAAAAGCAACAAAAATTCAATAGTTTATAGCAGTACGTACGTTTCGTACAAACTTCATTTATTCATATAGTGAGAACACTACATAAAATGTGCAATGAAAATGTACTCCTCAGCTGCATAATGGAACAGTCTAGACTGTTGAATGGCAGCCCAGTCAAGATGGTATTTTCTTCTTCTCCTACTCTTGTTTTTGCACACATCTACAAAAAGACTTTCTAAAATGTAATTCCATTATGCAGCTGAGGAGTACGTTTTCATTGCACATTTTATGTAGTGTTCTCACTACATGAATAAATGAAGTTTGTACGAAACGTACGTACTGCTATAACCTATTGAATTTTTGTTGCTTTTCTTCAAATTTTACATACATACACACACACACATATATATATATATATATATATATATATATATACATTCTGGGCTTCCACACAGTTTCTGTCCACCAAATCCACTTACAAGGCTTTGGTTAACCCAAAGCTATAGCAGAAGACACTTGCTCAAGGTACCATGCAGTGGGACTGAACCCAAGACAACATAGTTAGGAAGCAAGCTTCTTCATCACAACAGCCATACCTGTGCCTATACAGAATTTAGTGATATCCTTTAACATTGTCATTCGTCACTCCAGGAATCAATAAAATAAATATCAGTACAACAATCTTTTATTATAATTCAGTTCACCCAATTCTTGACTGATTCTTTATTTTATCAATGCGTTATAGGAATATAAACTGACCCATTACTTGATTTCATTTCATCAACACCCAAAAAGATGAAAGTAAAGATTACCTCAGCAAGATTTGAACTCAGAATGTTAAAGGTCGAAACTAAATACTACAGGCATTTTCTTCAATGCTCTCTTAAATGGTTTGACTATGCCCCTTCCCTCTATGAATTTGTACCTTTGTTCCAATGTTAAAAATCAATATATTTATGTAATGGTGATATTTCATTGAAAAATATTGTAATTATGCTTAACTATATCTGGGAGATAATTGAATAAATTTTTTTTTTTTTTTAAATAGAAAGATTCAGAAAAATTTCAGTAAATCTATTTTTATGGTTTACTTGATTAAAATTAAATGTGTTTTGTGGCTGATGTTAATGATGCGATGGTGCTGTTGTTAAATGTGAATGCATTTATTCTTTTATTCTTTCACTGGTTTCAATCAAACATCTGGCATTGATGGGGCACCGCATTCAAGGGTTTAACCGATCAAGGTTTCTGGTGATGATTATATGTTGAACCATGTACACGGACAGAACATACACGTCAGCTTTTAGACATGTAAGCATGAACACTGTCATGGATACAGACACTCATTCACACTCCCGGATGATGGACATTAGTCCAAAGTGTCGCGTAACAGACACAAACCTGGAACTATGTTGTTACCTATGTATCTTTTGCACATATATGTGTGTGAGTGTAGGCGTGCATATTATTGGATGATGTTATTATATTGATTTTATTTGGGTTATTTTCTTGACTGGACAACTTAAAGACAAGTGGACTGCAAGTTGGTGAGTAATAACAAAAACGTGGAAAACTTGGATTCTCAGAGCCACTACATAATTATGGTTATGCAGTAGTTTTAAGAAGATAAACGAAACATCTCAACTGTGCACAAAATGCTGTTCTTGGCAGATAGTTTTTCAGGTGATTTGATATTTATTTACAATACCTGATAAACTGAAGGATGTGGAATAAATGTTTTGACCAGTCACAGAAAATATTAACAATAAATTTGAACACGCAGACTGAGTTGATAAACTATCAAATCGGCCATTTGACTTTTACCAGTTATATAATACCTACATATAAAATCAATTTTGTCGGGGAGGAATTAACACACTTAGCTTTATGATTAAATGATTACCGTTTTTTTTTAAAGCTAAGTCAACTGAACTATTAAAGGTTTAAGTGTCTTTGCCAGTGACAAAGTGCAGTCCTGGTTACACTATTTGAACTTTCAGCCCTTTTAGTCTGTTGAGACCAGCATTTTAAATGACTCAACCCAGGAAAAGTATTTAATACGTAGCTGAAGTGAAATGTTCACAAATTGGTGGGGAAACCATTTTAAACGTTGAATCTGTGTGCGAAAAAGTGAGAATAGTATGAGTAGGAAAAAGAGCAAGATAATAATGGGTGTGAGTGAGAAAGATGGCGAGAGCATATGTGTATGTGAGTAAAAGAGAGAAAGAGAGAGAGAGAGAGACTATGTAATATTACTTCTGTATGTGTAAACAAGAAAGAAGCCAACGTAAAGAGAGAAATAGAAAAAACGTAGCGTGGTTCAGTTGTCAAGGGGCTACGTTCAATGATCTCCCACCTTCCTCTCATTAATTCTCACTCCTCCTCAGCTATTTCATTTTATAGGATGTTCTATAACTGTCTAGGTTTCTCACTAATACACGGCACACCCATACTCAACTGCTATTGCTGCCATCATAATTTATCTTCATAGCTAGAGGTATATAACGGAAAAGTGAGAACCCGTAACAAAGGTTTCAATCCCTGATTTAGAAGGGCTTCACTAATTGTGTCAATGCCTCTGACAAGAAAATGAAGGCCTTCAAAAACAATAAACAGTTACAAATACACCAGTGTACGTAAATATATCTATATGACTATGTGAATATACATTTCACAGTTGTACTTGTTTGACTTGATCTTAAGTTGGTTGTTGAATCTATAACAATTATATGGTAGGAGAGACATCCTAGTCATTTAAAATCATATAATGTCATAGTGACTTTTGATTTTTGATGTATGTTATGTCAAAGTATTTAGTTGTACATCCCTGACCGAGTCACTGACCATGTTTACTGCATCACAGCAACAAAAATGTTGTGAAATAGTATATAATCCTAGTATTTTCCATTATGCTTTTTCGTGGGGTTCGCATTTAGAGAGATAGTATCTGTTTCAGTATATGTGAAAGAATGATAGTGTGTGTGTCCTGTGATTAAAGATGGATAGCTTATGTGTCAGCAATGTACTCCAATAGGAATGTCACTTCACTTGTCAGTTGACAAGGATTTAGACCAGTGATTCCCAATATAGGGCATACGCTCCACCTGTGGGGCTGGGAAAATTGTGATGGAGCATGGCACCATAGACATCAGGCACAAGGTTCTCATTATAAAATGATACACGTTTTTTCTTAGTCAATAATGTGCTTTCATTTGTGTATTCAGTACTTAATAAAAGAGTTACCGGTAGATTCTTTTGTATTAAATAATTGTGATAAAATATTGAAAATAAAGTTGTTGTTTTTTCCAACTGCTGGTGGGGCATACATTTTTCTGGAAAGTTATAGTGGGGTCTGGAGGAAAATAGGTTAGGAAACACTGATTTAGACTCTGTTATAGCATACTAGCCCATTTCGTGTTTGGTCCACTTCAGCAGAACTGAACCCAATATTTGACGAGTACTTCACTTTAATGCCCATGGAAGGATGAAATACAAAGTTGATCTTAACAGGATATCATCTCAGTTGGACAATACATATTATCACAGAACAAATCAAAAATAGATAAAGCATACTTGTATTCTTAAGAAGTTAATTTCATGATCGTGGGATTCTAAGTTTGCAGGGATTTGAACCCCAACTGTGAAATTATCAGTTCGCAATCATGAGTATTCCACTGCAGTTTTCATGTGATTGATCTAAAA